>NC_064614.1:1217673888-1217973888 GCF_023898315.1 Schistocerca nitens | reverse complement strand
TACGTAAGTCCTGCTGTATTGACTGCAGGGATAGTGTTGTACTAGTGGATGACCACCCGATCAGCATTCACAAACCATTAGCAGCCGTTCATAGTCGTAGGTGATCCATTTAGAAGTATCCCTACCACCCAAAAGAAATATTAGGAAGTGTCCAACGCAGTAAATGATTCTAATTTCCGAAACATTCCCATTATATTGTGCTCCTATTATCCTGTGCTCAGCCGTAACGTATCGTTTCTCTGCATTTTCCTTCTCGTACATATCCACTGCCATGAACAGGTTAATCGTCTCGGATCATGTGACGTTATTTCTGATTTTATCTGTGTTTTGAGTTACATCTAGTTATTGATCAATTACTCTGTGTGATGGAATTGAATAAGCCTGAGTGTACGGTACTGATGTTTTCCTCACTTCCTCGTACTTCACAACTGCATGAAAAGACATATATGGTACTGTAACTGTTTCCTCATTCAGGTGTTACAAATCGTTGATATATAATTATTGATGTGATATTTGTTAGTGGTGGGTGATGGAAATGTTGTATTTTAAGTCCTGTACTGTGTCAACTGTCAACGGGAAGTGTCTGCTATCCCAATATGATGGTTAACACTCCAGCAATTGCCTCAAGTTTGTGTGATAATTGTCAGGACTTGAATTACGTTGATGGTCTCACTCAAGTATATGTCCTCTCCATTAACTAGTGTGACATATTTTGAGTCTGCTCCAGCTCCCCCATCGCTAGAGTCGTCGTATATCGTTGTTCTGAGCTTCCTTCAAAACCCGAGCATTTCGCATCGCTGCTCCATCTATATAGATATGTCGCACAAGCTCTCTCATGTCTGCAAATCTCTGATTTCCCTACAGTGCAGCGACAGGCAGCATATAACAGTACTCAGACCTGCTCAGGAAGTCCTTTATCGATCGCAACGGGAAGGCTGACTTTAAAGTTGAAATTGATCTTTGGTAATCCATTTTTAAATGTAGCATACGTCCAGAAGTGACCCAAACCCGTGTTGACCAGTTTAAGTGAGGTGAGATCATCTTGACCTAGAGTCGCAGGTAGACACGAATGGTACATATGACGTTCTCAACAACAGACATTGGAAAATCCCAGTAATGGACTGGATTTACATGCTACAGGCCCAATAATATCAACACTCGTCTCACGGAGAATTGTAGAAACTAGTATTGCTGCTGTCTTCTAAGGTGGATTACAGAATTTTATGATCTCTTTCTAATTAGAGTGGCGTCGAAAGATGAGTTGTATAAAGTGGTGTATAATAACGGATTCCCAGTGATACATGTTTCATCAGATTCAATTCTTTCGCAATCCAGATCTCCTTGCAACAAGTTACCCTCATTTACAAATCCATATGGTAACGTTTGAGAAGTGATTTCAACATTCCCTATGTATTGTGTGGATTCCGAAGTTGAACGGCTTCCTGGAAGTGGAATCTGTAATTGTCTAACCCCTAAAAAACCGGTCCATCAGGTCAGTGGAATGATAAGTATTTCTGATGTTACATTTTCTCGTGTATTGTTTTACATTTACTCGTGTATTGTTTAGGTTGTCACTCTTGCAGTCTACATAGTGTAGATCCTCGTATCATTGAGGGAAGGAACTCGATAACCACATATTTCCTAGATTGTGCAACTCTTTCCAATATCTTATGCAAATTCCCAGCACCAGTAACCCAGGGTCTAGGAAGCCCACTGTATGGAATCTGAATATGACCTCTTCCTTCTTATGGAAAATCAAGTGCATGGACCTCTTGCCATTGTGTCTTCGAACGCTAATGATGCATGCAAATGAAAATAGATGTGCTGTAGCAGATAATCATTTGCATTTAATTGTTTTTTTACCATCTAACTTAGTCAGAATACCGCATACAAAAGACCAGTGATCGGGGTGTGGCATGAATAATACATGGCTGATATAAGCATTCATCAAATAAGCGATCATTCAGCTGTGTACGCAGTCCAGGGATTGATGCTGCAGAAATAGACTTCGTCTATATGCTTTCTTTATACAAGAAGTAATTCCAGCCTCGATTTCAACAAATCTGACACAGTTGGACGTTTCTTGAGAGCATCTAATAATGTATTAATAATCAGAAGTTCCAGATTGTGCTCACTTGTGTTAGGGTGTGCCTTGTGCTAGGATATTGCACTCTATAACATAACAGTCTCGATTTCTGTACATTTATTTTTGCAGAATTGTAAAAGACCAAAGACTAGTAACAACAGGTCACATTTTGCTTATGGAAACATACAAAGCTATGTTGCCAGAAATGCATCAGTAAGGTCCTTAGCGTGTAGAAGATCTACCAGCTGAACTTTTTCTTAATATCTTGAATTAGGAATAACTCATTAGATGATAAAATGCTCCTCATAATACCACCACTTTAATGATACAGTGCAGAATGTCTGCTTTGAACTGCTGTGGTCGTTGTTATATAATGGATCTAACAGACAAATAAAGGCGTTATTGGCACTACATGTTCTTCGAATGTTGCTAAAGTATGTTGGAAGTGAATTGTTTTGCATGAAGGTGGTTTAGAACAGGCGAAGTAGGTTGGTGATACATTATACAATTGATGTAATCTGTAGACTAATTGTTCAGCTTTCCCAAGCACATGAGTACCAGTATGCACTGTCACTTCATCTGTGACGATTGATTGTAGAAGTTGTACTGACATCGTAAAGAATATTTTGAGATCACCGCCTTTATAGAAGATATATGGATATGGGCATCTCTCTGTCGCAATGTGAATTTGTTAGTTGAAAACTGATACCCATGTTATCTATGTTGAGTCCTTCGATTCCACCTTTCTGACATTCCCAATAGCCTCTGTTTATGAATGGTTAATTGATACTGATGGCTGAGGAACATCCTGAGAAATGGTATAACATGGTTAAAACTGTTCAGACGATGAAAAATGTCCAGTTCTGAGAGTCATTTATTGTTCATTGCTGTACAAGTCTAGGTAGTGCATAACTTTTTTGTGTTGCTCTGTTGCTGTAGTAGGGGCATATCTGACGCCCAAAGCCTCTGAATGCATCTTTCAGCTCTTTTTCCCTTGGGATATGCCTAACTAAGAGATAATCAAGAACTGTTGATAAGTGACTGGTTGAGAGGAGTCGGTATTGTCATCAGTTCTCGATGGGTCTGACACAAATTTTCAACTATCCCATTGATATAAATTTAATTGTAGATGGCTCCAGCACAAATCTTCAACTTGTGGATAGTGAGGATAATGGAGAAGGGGCACTACACCAGTAGTGTCTGGTTCAGTTGAGAATTTGGGTCCAACGGAAGTCGTGGTAGGGTTGTCTGGATGTTGTTGTGGTCAGCGCATCTTCCTGATAAGCAGGAGACCTGGGTTCGAATCCTAGCGTTGCACAAAATTTCAATCTTCCCCATTTATTGAAATCAGTGCCCACTGGCTGCTAATCTCTCAATTTCTTTCTATCTTGGTCCATAAGGGCTGCATTATCAAAATGGTTTGTGTTCTTTTGTACATCTCCAAAAGAGCAAACACCACATATATAACGTTGAGTTCGTCTTCCACGTTTACTGAAAGTATACTTGGGCTTCACAAAACTTGAGTCAGCTCGTAATCTCCAGGGTTGTGACTACTTGCACACACTTAGGTGATTTTCTCCTACACAGGACGACTTCGAAATCATGGAGTTGTACTCCAGACATTTTAGTCAATGCTCAGACAACTGTCCTTTCTTTTTCCAGAATTAGTCTATGTACGCTACATTTCGTGCACAACTTGAGGTGTTTCCTCGCCGACCCATGAACTCGCTTCTGGCGGCGGATCCTGGTGCCACGTTACGTGCTCTGTATATTGTTGGTCGTAGGTCGCTTTAGGTATACTACGCTTAAGGGTATTAGCTAGAAGCAGGCCACTGCTGGAGCTGCGTAGCGGCAAAACTTCCGGTGATTTTGTTGGCCCGGCATTCCAAATGCCTAAAATATCAGTGCCTTACATCACTCGACAACGCCCTGTTCACACCACGCGCATTATGTGACCTGAATTCTTCTACATCACTACCCACAGCATAGGCTGAAAACGTGATTTCAAAATTGTCAAATGCTCTTATGCCTGGTACCTGGTTGTGAGACTCAAAAATATTATTTTCACTCTGATTTCAGTCTTGTTCACTCGAACTCCTGTTTGCTGAAGTAAACGACATGGGCTGAGAGAACTACAGACTGGTTTCAACCGATTCCCTGAGACCCTCCCCGATAATACTTGAATGAGGGAATTTCATATTGAGCAATGGCAATTGCCTCTTGTACCATAACTTAGAAATAAGCCCTCTTAAGTGCCATATAGAACAACTCTATATCTTGTATTGTTCCCAGATATTCATACGCGTTTCGGAAGTTGTTCGTACTAGCACATAAGAATTTCAGCTGAATGAATTCAGGACATTTCTCAAAAATAAGTGATTAATTGAAGTCAAATATATTTCGGACCGAACTATGAGTCTGATTAAGCTTTAATGGATGTTGTTGTTGATGTGGAAGCCCTAACAGGATCAAGAACATGTCTCTTGTGAGGGAATGCCCTGCTGAAAACAACTGGGAGCTTTTTTGCATAGCATTCCGATCAGGATACAACTCTTTTGACAATAAGAGTCTCTGACTACTGAAATAATAACTCCGAAGGTCCTTGTCCTGTTTTGGATCCAGCCACTATAACCTTAGAAGCTAACGGTGTTGTTTGTCATAAGAACTATTGGGCGAACCAACAAAATTTAAATGTCACATGAGTTGTAATATGAACCACTCTGCAGGTATTGCATCATGATTGTTCACTGCAGTTAGTGTGCGACATAACTGCTCCAAGAATTCGAAGAAAAAGGAAATAAATTTAAAAGAGTGGGAAAGTTTCTAAGTAGCAAAGTCGATGTTACCTACATGACATTGAAGAACCCATTGTGGTCCCTCTGAGGGTCTGAGAAGAACTAAAGCAGTTTTTGTTTGATTAACTCACTTTCATCCAGTGTCATTGTCTGTTGAGGGAATTAAGGGAAAATAGTTTTTATTGTTTTGCATTCCTTCGTGTTGAAGCTCTTTCTCATCTATAAAATCGTCATTAGAAATATATAGCTAGTATTTTTAATTCTGTTTACTTTATGTGTGCTGCAATGATTGATTGTCGAGCCTTCAAGAAAGGTTATGTATGCCTCTATGTCACAGATTCCCTTCACCATAATAGTGACCCCACGTACAGCTGTTCCTGCACCCTCCAACTGGCAGTGGAGGATTTTGGATGGTAACGCAATCTCTGTTGGCAGTGAACAGTTCTCAGTTCCTACTAGAAGCCAGTGATGGATGCTCTTCTAGTTGGGACAAAAAAAGACAGCTACCTAGCCACAGTCCAACATAGACAACAAAAGTTTAGGAATAATCTACCGAATAATCAAACACAAACTCCGTTTTAAACTCTAACGTGCTGCAATTCACTAAAGGAAGCAGAAAAGAGTAGGCATATAAGACTTTTGTCGCGTACCTAACTGACTTTTTTGTTAACACCTGTTTTATTTTTCACTCTGCGGAGCATTCCGTTGTAATGCTAAACTGAGAGGTAAAATAGTCCCTTCAATAACACCAAGGTATTAGGAACAAGTTAGATATTAGGAACAAGTTTTGTTTGTCCAACCTTCTTCTCTATGTGACAACTTCGATCCTTACCCACTGTTGTACGTTCCCTGTGCCTGTACGTTCCGTCGACCTCGGCAATTCTGTCGTTGTTCGGTAGTGCAACCCTCTGCCAGTGTACCGCTGCTTATGGTGTTCTGAAGTCATATTGGATCCGTCATTGTATGCTTCATTCCTGAGTTCAGTTAAACAGTAATCGAATATTTTACATAGTCGAATTAGGAATCTTTACGTAAGTCCTGCTGTATTGACTGTAGGGATAGTGTTGTACGAGTGGAGGACCACCCGATCAGCATTCACAAACCATTAGCAGCCGTTCATAGTCGTAGGTGATCCATTTAGAAGTATCCCTACCACCCAATAGAAATATTAGGAAGTGTCCAATGCAGTAAATGATTGTAATTTCCCAAACATTTCCACTATGTTGTGCTCATGTGATCCTGTGCTCAACCGTAACATGACATATCTCTACATTTTCCTTCTCAGCCATATCGACTGCCATGAACAGATTAATCGTCTCGGATCGTGTGACGATATTTCTGATTTTATCTCTGTTTGAGTTACATCTAGTTATTGATCAATTACTCTGTGTCTTATAGAATGGAAAAAGCCTGTGTGTACGATACTGATGTTTACCTCACTAACTTATCGTACTTCAGCACTCCATGAAACGACATGTATATGGTACTGTAACTTTTCCGGATTCTGGTGTTACAGATCGTTTATATATAATTATTGGTGTGAAATTTCTTAACGGTGCGTGATAGAAGGATAGTGTTTTGCTATTGTTCAGTGAGATTACGGGTACCAGGCTAATATTTGCCTTCTGCCCTGGTTATGCTTAAACTGTGAGTGAATGGTGCTAGGACTTAAATAACGATATATTCTGCAAACAAATAAAGTGAGGTCAGTGACTGGATTATTAGGCACGTTTCGTATTAACGAACTCCTGACTTCATTTTGAGCGATGAGAGGCCCCTTTTGATTTTATCGACCCTTTTATTGAGGGAATACACAAAGTCGGTACTGTGTGAAGAGTTAGCGGTAGATGTCTGCTATCAGAATATGATGGCTGACACTCTAGCAGTTGGTTCTCGTGTCTGTGATAAGAGTCAGGACTTGAATTACGATGATGGTCTCACTTAAGCATTTCTCCTCTCCAATAACTAGTGTGACATAAGTCTACTCCAGCTGCCCCATCGGTCCAGTCGTCGTATATCGGTGTTCCGAGCTTCCTCCAGAACCCGAGAGTTGCGTATCGCTGCTCCAGCTATACAGATATGCCGCACAAGGTGTGTCATGTCTGAAAAATCTCTGATTTCCCTATAGTGCAGCGAGAGGCAGCATCATAGATGCTATCGAGGCATACAACGGTACTCTGACCTGCTCAGGAAGTCGTGTATCGATCGCAACGGTGACGCCTACTTTAAAGTTGAAATTGATCTGTGGTAATCCATCTTTAAATGTAACAGACGCCCAGGAGTGACCCAAACCCGTGTTGATCTGTTTAAATGAGGTGAGATCATCCTGACCTAGAGTCGCAGGTAGACACCAATGTTACATATGACATTCTAAACAACAGCCATTCGGAAATCCCAGTAATTGGTTGGATATACATTATACAGGCCCAAGAATATCAACACTCATCTCACGCAGATTTGTAGAAACCAGTATGGCTGCTATCTTCCGAGGTGGATTACTGAATATTATATATTTTATGATGTTTTTCGAATTAGAGTTGTGCGTTAAAGATGATTTGTATAAAGTGGTGTATAATAATGGGTTTCCAGTGATACCTGTTGCATCATTTTCAATTATTTCAACCATGCACATCTCCTAGCAACAAGTTACATTCATATACAAATCCATGCTTTAACGTTGGAGAAGTGATTTCAACATTCCCTATAAATGGTGTGGAATCCGAAGTGAACGGCTCTCTGGAAGTGGATACTGTAATTGTCTAACCCTTAAAAAACCGGCCCATCAGATCAATGGAATGATAAGTAGTTCGGATGTTACATTTTCTCGTGTGTTGTTTTACATTTACTCGTGTATTGTTTAAGTTGCCACTCTTGCAATCTATGTATTGCAGATCCTCCTATCATTGACCGAAGAACTCAATAACCACATATTTCTAAGATTGTGCAACTCTTTCCAATATCTTATAGTAATTCCCAGCACCAGTAACCCAATCTTGTAAGCTTTGAACAGGGCCTAGGTAACCCATTGTATCGAATTTGAATATGACTTCTTATGAAAAATGAAATGCTTGGACCTCTTGCCATTGTGTCTTCAGACGCTAATGATCTATGCAAATGTAAATGGATGTGCTGTAGCAAATAATCTTTTGCATTTAATTCTTTTTGACCTTCTAACTTCGTCAGAATACTGCATACAATAGACAAGTGATCGGGGTGTGGGATTATCAAACCGTCCATGCACGCCTGTAAAACCTCGTACCAAGAGAAGTTTTTCAGTCTCTTAGCTAAGTCTGTCGCACATTTTTCGTGAGTAGCAGAGCTGGATGTGCTTCTGAGTTGACAATGAAATTTGTGCGACATCTGAATTAGCTTTAAGTACAATCTCTTTGTCTTTTATACAAAACGTGATTTTCTCCCTGTTTTCATCTTCAGAATCCTGATAGTCCTGGTGTTTCGGTGCTGCTCTATATGTGAGAATTTGTTCCGGTCAGAATATTACGAAAAATGGCATGAATAATACATGGCTGTCATGTACGTTCATGAAATAAGCGATCATTCAGCTCTGTATGCAGTCCAGAGGTTGATGCAGCAGACATGGACTTCGTGTTTCAACTGAGTTCCCAATGCAAGAAGTCCTTCCAACCTCGATTTCAACAAATCAGACAAAGTTGGACGATTCTTGAGAGCATCGAATAATGGATAAATAGTCAGAAGCTCCTGATTGGGCTGCCTTGTGCTACTATTACCCTTGTGCTATCATATCAGAAGCTCCAGATTGGGCTCCCTTGTGCTAGGATTACCCTTGTGCTATCATATTTGCTCTCCATAACGTAACAGTCTCGACTTCTGTACATTTATATTTTTACAATTGTAGAAGACCAAAGACTGGTAACAACAGGTTACATTTTTGCTCATGGAAACATTCGAAGCTATGTTACCGGAAATGCATCAGTAAGCTCCTTAAAGTGAAGCAGAGCTACCAGCTGATCTTTGCTTAATTTGCTGTATTAGAAATGCCTCATCAGATGATAAAATGCTCCTCGTGATTCCACCATTTTCCATGGTACAGGGCGGAATGTCTGCTTCGAAGTGCTGTGAGCGTTGCTTTACTGTCCTCCTATATAATCATCTAACAGACGAATAAAGGCGTTGTTGACGCTACATGTTCTTCGAATGTTGCTTTTGATGAAAGTTGATACCAATGTCAGCTCGGCTCAGTCCTTGAATTCCACGTTACTGACCTTCCCAGTAGCCTCTGTTTGGAAATGATTAATCCATACTGATGCCTCAGGAACAGCCTGAGGAATTGTTTAACATGGTTATGCTAATTTGATGTTTGTAAAACTGTTCAGACGATGAAAAGTGTCCAGTTCTGAGTGTCATGGCCTGTTCATTGCTGTATAAGTCTAAGTAGTGCTGGTATGTTGCTCTAGTACGGACATGAGATGTCTGATGCCCAAAGCCTCTGAATTCATCTTTCAGCTCTTTCTTCCTTGGGACAAGCCTAACTAAGAGACAAGAACTGTTGATAAATGACTGGTTGACGCGAGTCGGGATCGTCATCAGTTGTAGATGGGCCTGACAGAAATTTTCAACTTTCCTCATTGATATAAATATCAATTGTAGATGGGTCCGGCACAAATTTTCAACTTACCCCATCGACATGAATCACTTGACCATTGGTGGCTAGTGTCTTTAATTGCTTTGTGTTCTTAAGTCATGGTGAATGAAATGTCAAAATGGTGTCTGTTCTTTCTAACATGCCCAAAAGAGCAGGCACCACTTGTATAGTTTAGGCGAGGACGGCCAATGATCCTGCCAGTGCAGATACAGATAAAGTTCGAACTCTTACGGGAATAGGCGAAATGCCGCGAGTAATGAGGATAATGGAGAAGTGGCACTACACCAGTACTGTCTGGATAAGTTGAGAATTTGTGTCTGACAGGAGGCGTGGTAGGGCTGTCTGTGCAGTTGGGATGACGACTGTGTCTCGATGTTGTGGTCAGCAGGAGACCTTTGTTTGAATCCTAGGGCTGCACAAATTTCCAATCTTCCCTATTTATTGAAATCAGTGCCCACTGGCAGATAATGTCTTTAATTTTTTTTTTCAATGTCGATAGTGGCTGCAGGATCAAAATGATGTCTGTTTTTTCTAACATCTCCAAAAGAGCGAACACCACAAATATTACGTTGAGTTCGTCTTCCACGTTTACTGAAAGTATATTTTCGTTTCGCAAAACTTGAGTCAGCTAGTAGTCTCCAGGGTTGTGACTACTGGCACACACTGGGTGGTTCCTCCTACCCAGGACGTCTTCCAAACAATGGGGATGTACTCCAGACTTTTTAGTCAATGCTTCAGACAACTGTTCTGTGGTCTCTTTTCCTTTCTTTTTCCGGAATTAGTGTATGTACGCTACATTTCGTGCACACCTAGAATTGTTCCCTCACCAACCCATGAACTCCCTTCATGCGGCTGATCCTGGTGCATAGGCACCAGCTCTGGATATTTATGGTCCTAGGGCGCTGTAGGTACATCATGCTTAAGAGAATTAGCTAGAGGCAGCCCGTCACTGGCGCTGCGTAGCGGTAAAACTTTGATGGTTTTATTGGCACGGCTTTCGAAAAGCCTAAAAAGTCAATGTCTTGAGTTACTCGTCAACGCTTAGTACACTCCACACGCACTATGTGAGCTTCGTTCTTCCACATCACTACACACAGCGTATGCTGAATAACGAGACTTCAAAACTGTCAAACGCTCTTTTGCCTGGTACCTCGTGGCGAGACTCTCAAAAAAATTGTTTTTTCTCTGGTTTCAGTCTAGTTCTCTCATACTTCTGGTTGCTGAAGTAAGCCACATGAGCTCTCATAACACCCCATGTGGGGTGTTAGATATTTATTGACACCTACAGAGTGGTTTGTACTCATTCCCTGAGAGTACCCTCCCCGATAATACTTCAATGGGGTAATTTCATATTGACAAATGGCAATTGACACTTGTGCCATCACACAGAACTTAGTTCTCTTAAGTGCCGTAGTACCCCGTCTAGGTTTCAAGATGTTAACATAGAGAAACTCTGTATCTTGTATTGTTGCCAGATATTCATATGCGTTTACGAAGTTGTTCGTACTAGCATTTAAGAATTTCAGCTGAATGAACTCAGGATATTTCCCGAAAATAAGTGATCAATTGAAGTCAAATGAGATATTTCGGACCGAACTATGAGTCTGATTCAGCTTGAATAGATGTTGCTGATGATGTGGAAGCCCTAATAGGATCAAGTTTTTTTGCGTTGCATTCCGATCAGGATACAACTCTTTTGACAATAATAGTGTCTGTCTACCGAAATAACACTTCTGAGGGTCCGTGTCCTATTTTGGATCCAGTCAGTATAGCCTTAGAAGCTAACGTTTTTGTGTATTGTCAGAACTGCTCGGTGAATCATCAAAATTTAAATGGCACATGAGTGGTATCATGAAGTTAGGAATTCCATTGATGATGTCTACTACATCAGGAATCTGTACTATTTGTGTTATTATTTCAAAGGTTTCAATGCTCTCAATTCTCAATCGACAATTGCATTGTGTAAGACATTGATCAATTTGTTTTGTGCCCTGAGCTGGTATTCAGGGCGTGTTATGTTTATGACCATCGTTATCACAGAAGCTGCCAGGTACCCTGCATCTGGAACGACGCCATCAGGAGGACGAAAGCCCCCGAGTGTCGGGGACGAGAGACGCGGGAGGTGACTCAGAATGTCAGGGTCAATTGTGCTGCACGTGACCACTCTCCTACAAACTGGTGTGATCGCTAGCTTATGTAATTCACCAAAAGGGAATCGTATTGCTATCTCTGCCGACCAACGAATTCCAATAGCTGAGTATCTGAAGCGCAGAACTTTGTAGAAGTAAATATTACGCATGAAATTGTCTAACCATTTTCTGAACCGATCCATCAGGTCAGTGGAATGATATATATTACCGACTCATATTGTTCAGAGTGCCATTTTTCGTTATGTGATCGTCCAACATGGGGATTATAGATACTCCTATTATTCATCTGACAATTGAAGAATACTTTTAGCATTTTCTAGGGGCCATCCACTGGAATTTGGAATATGACCTCAGCATTTTTCTCAGTAGCCACTGAACCTACAAAGTGTGGGTATGGTTACTCACCTCAGTGGAAATGGATATGTTACTAATGAAAATCCATTGCACTTAAATCTTTATCACCTTGGGATTGTCACTTAGAAACAAACCGGACACCCTCTATGCCCTGGTTTATAACCTCGTACCAAGAGAAGTTCATCATTCTCTGAGCTATGTTTGCCAGACATTCTTCACATTTTCTTTCATCGTGTTTTGCATTCTCCTTGCCCACACATTGTGTCTACTTAATAATGAGAAATAGTTGGTATGGGTTGTAAGTAGATCTGGCCGACACCTGTTCATCAAGGACAGAGGCTGGAGAATCGAGCTTTTGCCAACATTAGAAATCAAACATACGAGAAAATCAGGGTGTATCATCACATTGCATTCACTTTGTTGTTGATGTATTAGTTGTTAGACTGGGATAAAATGGAAGTTCTGCAATTCACTGAAGGAAGCAGAAATGAGTAGGCATTTAAGACTTTTGTCCCGTACGTGAGGAACTGCCACACTGACTTTTTGTTTAACGCCTGTTTTATTATTCACACTGGGGTGCATTCCGATATAGCGCTAATCTGAGAGATAGAATAGTCCCTTCAATAACACCAAGGTCTTAAGAACAAATTAGACATTAGGAACAAGTGTTGTTTGTCCAACTTCCTTATCTTTGTGAGTGCTCCAGGAAAGATATCTTTCCCATAGATATTTACTAGAGTGCTACAGAAAGTTTACTCTTGTGTCACCACCAGCCCTAATTTTAATCCATGTTTTGTCAAGGTATCCGCAAGTAGTCTACGCTCTGGTCTGGTGTCGATTTGCCGTCCAATCAAGTAAAATTCAGGACAGAGGAAATGGTTATTAATATGCAGCAATAATTTACATACCTGAATATTATTTTGTCCAATTTCCTATTCTTGAAATTTGTTCGGTTTATAACAGTAATCCTATGTTTATGAGAGTCCATCATATTTGTTTTTATGATTCGACCCTTCGACGTGATTGAACCATAAAGGATATCACTCTACAGATATTGCATCACAATTATTCACTGCAATTAATGTCCGAAATAATTTCTCCAGCAATTCGAAGAAAATGAAAATAAATGGCATAGAGTGGGAAACTTTCTAGGCAGCAAATTCAGTGTTACATGTGACATTGGAGAACCCATTGTGGTCCCTCCGAGGGTCTGAGAAGAACTAAAGCAGTTTAGTTTGATTAACACTCTCTCATCCCGTGTCATCGTTTGTTGCGCGATCCGTCGTCGTTTGCTGCTCGAAATACGGGACAACAGTTTTTATTATTTTGCATTGCTTCGTATTGAAGCTCTGTCTCATCTATGTAACCTTCATTGCAAATATATATAGTTAATATTTTTAACTCTGTTTCCTTTATGTGTGCTATAGTGTCCAGTCTTCAAGAAAGTTTGCTGATGCCTGTATGTCACAAATTCCCTTCACAATGATAGTGATCCCACGTACAGCTCTTCCGCCACCCTCCAGCTTGCAGTGGAGTATTTTCGATGGTAACGCAATTTCTGTTGGCAGTGAACAGTTCTGTTCCTACCAGAAGCAAGTGATGGATGCTCTTCTAGGTCGGAAAAAAAGCAGCTACCTAGCCACAGTCCAACATAGACAACATAAGTTTAGGAATAATCTACCGAATATTCAAACGCGTTTTAAATTCTAACATGCTGCAATTCACTGAAGGAAGCAGAAAATAGTATGCATTTAAGACTTTTGCCCCGTACCTGAGGAACTGCCACACGCCTGTTTTATTATTCACACTGGGGATCATTCCGTTATAGTGCTAATCTGAGAGATAGAATAGTCCCTTCAATAACACCAAGGTCTTAAGAACAAATTAGACATTAGGAACAAGTTTTGTTTGTCTAACGTCCTTATCTTTGTGACAACCCCGATTGTTGTCCACTGTTGTATGTCCCCTGTGCCTGTACGTTCCGTCGACCTCGGTAATTCTGTAGTTTCCCGGTAGTGTAACCCTCTGCCACTGTACTGCTGCTTATGGTGCCCTGAAGTCATATTCGATCCATCATGTATGCTTCATTCCTGGGTTTAGTTAAACAGTCATCGAATATTTTACATTGTCGAGTTAGGGATCTTTACGTACGTCCTGCTGGATTGACTGCAGGGATAGTGTTGTACCAGTGGAGGACCATCTGAGCAGCATTCACAAATTATTAGGAGCCGTTCATAGTCATAGGTGATCCATTTAGCAGTATCCCTATCATCCAAATGAAATTTTAGGAAGTGTCCAGTGTAGTAAATGATTGTAATTTGCTAAACGTTCCCACTATATTGTACTCATGTTATCCTGTGTTCAACCGTAACGTGTCATTTCTCTGAATTTTCCTTCTCGGCCATATCCACTGCCATCAACAGTTTAATCGTCTCGGATCGTTTGTCTGTGTCAGCTGAAGGCATAACTTCTCTAATTCCATTCTCCTTTGTATAACATTATTACCGTAATCATTCTCTTTCATATTATTTCATTCTCATCATCATTTCAGACATTATAGAGTTTCTTATGTCTAACATACCTAATCACTAAAATTAACGTATATAGTTTTATTTGATATTCTGCCATAATCACGTCATACTCTGAAAGAAAGATAATTAGTCAAGTCTGCTATGATACGGTGTGTATATTGTATTCTTGTTAATGCTTGTTGATTTCGGCCCATTTACTTTTCATGGCAAAGTGTTGCATTTTCTCTCTTTTGTTCTGATGGTAAAATATCCACGTCAATTTACAGTAAACTCTGTGGTTATTTAACTTATTTCTTTTACAGGGTATTGCTTTCTCCAAATGATGAATATGGATCATTATCTATCATTTACATTATATACACGTTAAGGAAAAACTTATTTTTAAAGATATTATCAAATACAACATAATAATTTTTTTTGTTTCATAACATACGTCAAGGTATGTGCATATAGTATAGCATAATAGCAAAATGTGGTAGGTACAAATTCATAGACAAGAATATATTCAAGTGCAGAAATGCATGCTCAATATCACAATGTAGTGGCACAAAGAACTATGAACTAAACAAGATAGTGTGATATGATAAGGCAAAATGTCAAAGTGAACTGGTGTTTGTTATATTTTAAAATCTACATATTATATACAGAGAATATTCTACTTTCTATAGGAAAACCATCATATACTGGGTGATCAAAAGTCAGTATAAATTTGAAAACTGAATAAATCACGGAATAATGAGAGCTACAAATTGACACACATGCTTGGAATGACAGGGTTTTATTATAACAAAAAAATAAATAAATAAATTTACAAAAGTTCAAAAAATGTCCGGCAGATGGCGCTTCATCTGATAAGAATAGCAATAATTAGCATAACAAAGTAAGACAAAGCAAAGATGATGTTCTTCACAGGAAATGCTCAATATGTTTACCATCATTCCTCAACAATAGCTGTAGTCGAGGAATAATGTTGTGAACAGCACTGTAAAGCATGTCCGGAGTTATGGTGAGGCACTGGAGTCGGATGTTGTCTTTCATCATCCCTAGAGATGTCGGTCGATCACAATACACTTGCGACTTCAGGTAACCACAAAGCCAATAATGGCACGGACTGAGGTCTGGTGACCTGGGAGGCCAAGCATGACGAAAGTGGCGGCTCAGCACACGATCATCAACAAACGAAGCGCGTAAGAGATCTTTCACCCGTCTAGCAGTATGGGGTGGAGCGCCATCCTGTATAAACATCGTGCGTTCCAGCAGGTATTTATCAGCCAGGCTGGGAATTGTGCGATTCTGTAACATATCGGCGTACCTCTCACCCGTCACGGTAGCAGCTACAAAACCAGAATCACGCATTTCCTCGAAGAAAAAAGGCCCGATAACGGTAGATGTGGTAAATCCAAGCCATACCGTGACTTTCTTGTCGTGCAATGGAGTTTTCGCGACAGTTCTAGGATTTTCGGCCGCCCAGATTCTGCAGTTGTGGGCGTTGACAGACCCTCGGAGCGTGAAATGAGCTTCGTCAGTCCACAACACGTTACTCAACCAATCGTCATCTTCCGCCATCTTTTGAAACTCCCACACCGCAAATGCCCTCCGCTTCACTAAATCGCCAGGTAACAGTTCGTGATGCCGATGGATTTTGTACGGATAGCATCGGAGGGTGCGCCTCAGTGCCAACCAAACAGCAGTGTGTGGAATGCCGGTGCGACGTGCGGCTGCACGAGCGCTGACTTCCCCGTGCATAGACGAACCCGCTATAGTCTCCATTTCTTCCTGAACCGTCTCAGCAGCATTACGCCTTGTGCTCGGTCGACCACTACCTGGTCTATCGTCTAAACTACCCGTGGCTTCGAACTTAGAAAGCATTCTCGCCACAGCTGCATTTGTCAACTGACCTTTACCCATTCGAATCTCGTTCCTGTGGCGATAGGATCGTAATGCTTAACTAGCACATTCTCCATTCTAATAATACAGCTTCACTAAAAGCACCTTTTCAGGTAATGTCAACATGCTGCGACTGCTGGCGCATCTGATTCTCCCTCTCATTACAGCTCCTTTTATACACGATTGTCTTGCGCAGTCTGTGACGTTTTGCTGTCCAGCGCAATCTGTCGGACATTTTGTGAACTTTTTTTGTTCTAATAAAACCCCATGTCATTCCAAGCATGTGTGTCAATTTTTACCTCTCGATCTACATTATTCCGCGGTTTATTAAGTTTTAAAATTTATACTGACCTTTTGATCACCCGGTATGTCACTGCATCTCGCGTTTAAAATTCCTGTTACCACTGTTTTCACTATGTTGCATTCCTTCGTGCTGAAGTTGGATCTCATCTGTAAGGGAATCATTGCTACAGCCCAGCTAATATTTTCAGTCCCTTTCCTTTGCGTGTACTACATTCATTTTATAGTTTTCAGGAGTGGTTGTGGATGCCAAAAGGTCACATATTTGAGTCACCGTCCTAGTGATCCTTTTTACATCTCTTCCGACACCCACTTGCTGGTAATCGAGATTCCTGGATGGTAACCGAATTTCTGTTGGCAGTAAACGCTTTCTCAGTTCTGACCAGTGTGAAGCAAGGGCCTTATACTCTACTAGGTAGGTATATGTACCGAACAATTAAATTCAAACTCCTTTTTAAATTATACCAGGCTGCAATCCTCTGAATGAAGCAGAGAAAATTACCCATTATGAGTTTTCTCCCTCACCTAAGGAACATACTCATTCTCTTATTTTTCTTCACACTGGAGTGTCGGAAACAATTATGAACTGCTCATAGTCTTAAACTGAAGTATAGAATAGCCTCTGAAATAACCCCAAGGTCTCAAAGATGAACGAGGCATCAGGGACATGTATTTGCAATCTTGTAGACTTCATGTCACCCAAAGTCTTTATCGACTGTTGTATATCCCCAGTGCCTGTAAATTCTGTTTACCACTACAAATTTTCTATAATTCTGACATTTCCACTGTGTGTAAAACCCTCTCACTATACTGCAGGGTGTGTTGCTCACATGTCATTTCTTTACTAACTTCAACACCATCATGCTGGGAAATGAGTGCGCCAGTTAAGGGCTCCAACTTTGTAATTCGGCTGTATGCTTCATGCCTGAATTCAGTTAATCTGTCCTCCAGTTTTTTATGTATTCGAATTAGCAATGCTCGATTAAATCGTCCTGGATTAACTGCAGGCAAAGTGTTTCTTGAAGTACCATTGTAGAAACATACGAGCAGCAGTGGTGTCCGAAACAATTATGAACTGCCCATAGTCTTAGCCGATCCATTTACAGGTATTCATTTGAAATATGAACGAGTCTCCTGTTTATCAAATGATTATAAGCCCGAAACATTTCCACTATATTATGTCCTGGTGCTTCCATGCTCACCTGTGACCATCCCATTCTCTGCATTTTTCTTCTTAGCTGTATCCACTGCCATAAGTAAATTAATCATTTGAGCTATTCCTGATTAACCTCTATTTGAGCCACGTCCAATTCTTAATTCCACTGTGTCTAATAGGGTATAAAATGCCTCTGTTACTATTGGCCTTTTGCCCACTAATTTACCCCATTTCCGCTTGAAAAGAGATTATTGAACATGGAGCAATAACTGTTTCCGGATTCAAGTGTGAGAGATCTTTTATGTGTATTAATTGGGCTGACTTTTCTCACCATTGTGCGAAGGAACGTTGGGATTCTACTATTGTTCACTAAAACCAATTTCTAGTTTCAGTTCTGATACGGAGTTGAATGTGTGAACCACATATCATGGAATGAGGTGACTCCTACCCCTGGTACTTAACACCGTGTTTCCAAGGCCGGGGTAAAATGTAAGATTTTTTTGCGAGATTGGCGCACGGTCCCGGTGTCCTAAACAACTCATGCAGGAATTCGAAGGAAAAAAGACTAACGGGCTTAGTGTGGCATGTATTCCAGGACTGAAGGTTAGTGCTGCCTATGACACTGAGGAGTCTTTTATGGTGTCTCCCAGGTTGTGTAAAGAACAGATTAGTTTGTTTAACTCTCTTTCATCTAGTGTCATTGTTTGTTGGGGAAAAAGCCGGAAAACAACTTTTTGCCATGTTGCCTTCCTCCATGGAGAATTATAATCTCATCTCTAAGCCCATCGATGCAAGTGTCTAGCTAACATTTTCATTCTCTTTGCCTTCTGTATACTGGAATTATTTTCGTCTTCGGGAAAGTTGCGGATGCCACTGCGTCGCAAATTTTCTTCACTATGGTAATGGTCTTTCTTACATCTCCTCCACACTCTGTTGGCAGGAGATGGTTCTCAATTCTGACCAGAGTGGAGCAAGTGATTTATATCCTACTAGTTGGTTGTAGTGCACTGAATAATCAAACCAAATTTCTTTTTTAGATTCTATCAGGGTGAAAACCTCTGAAGGAAGCATATAAGAGTACCCATTTTATCTCATACGTGAGGATTTTCCTCATTGGCCTATTTTTAACGGGTATTTTCTTCTTCTCACAGAGGAGCCTTCCGTACCGTACCGTTGCAGAATCGACACATAGAATTGTTTCTTCAGTAATCCTATAGTCTTAAGAATGAATTAAACATCAACGATATATGTCTTTTGTCCCATGATCTTCACTTTATGACAGCCTGATCTTCATCCACTGGTGCATGTCCGTAGTGCGTATAAGTTCAATGGACTCCGCAAATTTTTGATACTTCTGCCATTTCCCGGTAGTTTAAGAGGTGTCTCAGTATACTACAGGGTGTGTTGTTCTGATGTCACGTTTGAGCCACGTAATGATGTCGTTACTAGCTTCTACACCATTATGTTGGGGATGAGAGCTCTGTTATTATTGGCTCGAAAATATTGATTTGATTGTGTGCTTCATTACCGAGTTCAGCTTTACAGTAGTCGAATATTTTATATAGGCCAATTAGGAATCCTTGGAAAAGTCGCCCTTGGTTAACTGCAGGCAGAGTGTTGTGGTACCTGAGAAGGAAGACCCTATCAGCAGTGGTGTCACAGACCGTTAGCAGCTGTTCATAGTCATGGGTGAACCATTTAGAAGTATCCCCAGCTCCAATTAAAACAAGATAAAGTTTCCAGTGTAGTAAACGATTCTAATGCCCAGATCGTCACCACTGTGTTGTGCCTACGTGCTGCGAGAGTGATTGTGGTAATGATCCTTCTTACATCTCCTCCAACAGCCACCTGCTGGGATGTGGGCTTCCTTGATGGTAACCCAGTCTACTGTATGTTGGCAGAAGACGGTTCTCAATTCTGACTAGCATTTTTCTTCTCAGCTAAACGCACTGTCGTGCACTCGTAAATCATTACAGATCTTTTGAGAATATTCCTGATTTAACCTTTGTATCCAGTTCTTGGTCAACTTCTCTGTGGCTAATATAACTTAAAAAGCCTATGTGTACTCCCACCCACTAATTTACCGTAGCTCAGTTCAACTTGAAAAGGAAAAGCGATTACTGCATATGATTCCCCAGGAAAGGAAAAGCGATTACTGCATATGATTCCCCAACTGTTATGCGATTCAAGAGTGATAGATCTTGTACGAGTATGCACACTTATTTGTTGTAGACTTTTCACTGTTGCGTGTGGAACAGTAGGATTTCACTATTGTTGAGTAGAAAACAATTTCTTCTTTCTTTCCTGACAGGTAGTTGATGGTGTGAATGACGTAGCCTCGAATGATGTGATTTTCTTTCCCAGCCTCTGAGCATCGCCTTTCAAAGAGAGGTTTCGAGTAGCAGATACACATTTGTCTGCTGTCTTGGTTATCCTTCATTTATGAGCAACTGGTGCTAGGAGATATGCTACAATGATTTCTTTGTCAAACAAGTAAAGTGATATCGTGAAGTAGCGTATTATGCACGTTCCTTATTGATCACCACCTAACTTTAGCGATGAGAGGCTCGTTTTCGTTTTATCAACCTTTTTGTTGTGGGATACACAGTGTCCTGTATTTCGTCAAATGTCTACGGCAGATGATCTTTATTCCGTGTGATAGTAGCACACCAGTTGGTTCTCATTGCTATCGCAATAGTCAAGACCGTCACCTTGATGCTGATGTCACCCAAGAACTTCTCCTGTCTTATTATGCAGTATGACGTCGTTTATGTCCACCTCAACTGCCACATCACTCCAGTGGCTATCTATCCGTGTTCCGACATTTCTCAGTAACGCCAATTTTACGCTCATCGCTGGTCAAGCTATGTGGATATATCAAGCAAGCTTTGGCATGCTTACAAGTCTGTTGATTTGTCCACAGTGCTGCGAGGGGTGCAGCATGATCGATGTCCATCGAAATATCAAACTGTGCGCTGTCTTACTCAGAAATTCCTGTGTCGACGCTGACGGCAAGGCCGATTTCAGAGATGCCATTATTCTTTGGCGATACATCTTTAAGTGTAGCAGATACCCCGTAGTGCTCCTAACCTCAATTAATTGCCAGTAGACCAAGGGGAGAAGAAGGTATCTTTCCACGAGCGTCAGGGGTGTCTAGGCCGAGCGAAGTCGAGACAAATCGCATAAAAGAAGCAGAAAAAAGTAATTCTACTGCCCGAATCGATCCTGGCTGCCTTGGTTGGGAGCCAGCTATGGTAGCCACAATAAATATAGGAGACCTGTTAGTCTACAGGTGTTTTCTCCATAAAATATTCCGTATCTTGTGAACAGCTTTTTGTAAACGAGATTTATTATCCAAAAATGTATTGTGGCTTATCTTTACCTCATCTCTGAGAGTGAGCCACGATATCCCGCTCTTATGCACAGAATGATCAGCAGTCATCCCTTGTAGGTCTGTCTTCCACCCCTATACTATACTTGTGGAACGAGTGTGTCCAAGGCACTACTTGCTGTTACAAATTTCCCCACTTGCTTGTTATTTAATACTTTTTTTGATACATTATCAGGGCCGGTTCGAGAACATTTTTCCACACAAGCGACTTACCATTTGCCCTTTTCCCACGTATAATTTCACCCGTGTCATTTTTGTCTACTAACTGCGATGCGTACTGTACACAAATCTTGCGCCTGGCGTCGTTCTCTCGGTGCCCCAAGCAGTGGCTAGTGGGACTGGAGCTTTAGAGTGGCCCTGTGCATTATAGTACGAAGGCGACAACTCTTTGGAGTTGTGAGTGTTGAAAACTCTAAAGATATGAACAGTTTCGTCGGAGAAACCCTCCTTTTGTAGTTGGGATAATTTTTGATTTGTTAGTTGCGAACCTTTGATTCAGTTGCATGACTGACAGAATGACGCAAAACTGTTGATGCAGCCCTAGGTTTTGATAAGACTGATGGTTATTCCTGTACTAATAACCTCTGTACTTGTAGACAGTAGTAACTAAGTTGACTCGGAAAATGTTTTTCTTGTAAGTCTCTGTTAAAAATTTATTTTTGTTGAATTTCCAAAGACCAAAGAATGGTTACCACAGATCACTTTCTGTTCGTAGAAACATTTCCTGAAGATATGTTACAGGAAGTGCACGAATGAGCTCCGGAATGGGAAGCCGAGGCACCAGCTTTCCTGCGTTACGCAAGTGTCATCAGATGATAGAACGCTGATGATACCACCGCATTACACGATACTGCATCGGAGGTCTTCTCGGATCTGCTGTTTGCGTTGCCAAAAGATGCTCCTGTATAATCATCTAACAGACATTTTAAATCATTGGCGCCATATCTTTCAAAAATGTTCCTAAAACAGGAAGGAAATTCAATCGTTACGCGAGATGCTTATTTAGAGATGGCGGAGTAGGACCGTGATCCTAATCTCTGATTTATGTTAACTTGATGACCTAGTTTCCTAATTGTATAACAGCTTGCACATTACTTCGTCTATTCTTGTTGATTGTAGAACTTCTCCTGGTACCATATCTCTTTCGCTGCTACAGACATGCTCGTTACATTCCGTGCTGCCCGGCTTTTGTTATTTCTGTGCTGCTCGCCAAACGCTGGTGACTATGCTTAAAAAAAATCTGATACTTGAAATCTTAGTTGCGTGTTGTCTCGTCACTGTAGGCTTGTACCATGGGAAGCAAAGAGAGGATTTGTTTGATGGCTGGTAGTCTCCCGCATCGTCACCTACGCTCCTCGGAGTATGGGACCTCATCATCATCTTTCTATTGCACAAACCGCACGCATCTATTAACAGGTTTCTTTATTCATAAAAACAAGAAGTTACTTAAGATAGTCCAGGTGTTGTGGTACATGCTCTTTCATAATAATCCACGTTCACCACACAGCTGTTGAAGTACATCGATCGTCTCGCAACCTCTTTCCCATCTAGTGTGCTGGCGACAGCTTACGCCAGCACACTTACAGTCTTATACCTTCACTCCATAGGGAACTGAATTTTTTCTCTCGTTATCCTTTATACTTACTGTGCTGCACGTAAAGCGTTGCACGAAATTTTGAGAGTTCGCAGAGGTAAAAATGCAGTGTATAAACTTTGCATATGGTTGACATTAGGTCGTACATTGTAGCAAATGAAATGTAGATGAGATATCGAAAATTTATTTGATATTGAGAGAATATCCCACTGCGTTCTCGAGTTATTGGGTTTTATGTGTGAAGGACGGTGGCACACGATGCGCTCACTCACTTCCTTGCGCATCGCGAATCATGTGATCATAAACAATTACACATATCGAAACAAGGTTCTTTTTCAAATGAGACCACGAAATGGGGCATATATGCTGTATGACAAATACTCACTGGTCATACCGGACTCAATACCGCAGCAGTGTATTTTCGCCATCTGTCCCTCGCCATCTGTCCCTGTCTTGGGCTGTTTCCTTCCATGCACCTTCCGTACCTAGGCTCCTCAAATCAGCCTTCACATTGTCCTCCCATCTACGCCTCGGTCTCCCCACAGGACGTTTTCCCTCTAAGTGCCCTACCAGTACTCTGTACTCTGCCCTGCCCTCATCCATTCGAGCTACGTGACCCGCCCATCGCAGCCTACGTGATTTAATAATACTGATTATGTCAGAGCTTGAATAGAGTTCGTGAACCTCTTCGTTACGCAGTTTTCGCCACTCTCCGCTAATGTCATCCCATTTTGCTCCGAAAATTTTCCTCAAAATTTTGTTTTCAAATACTCGAAACGGCTTTCCATTTTGCACAGTGAGAGACCAAGTCTCACACTCATACAGCATAACTGGTAGAATAATAGTTTTGTATATTCTAATCTTTAAATTCCTAGACAATATACGTGATGAAAGTAATCTATACAGTGAGAAATAGGAAGTAGTACACAGCAGTCAGAGAGCGGCGCTGTAGGACGTGTTGTAGGAAAATCCAAGCAGCGCGCATGCGCACGTCCACAATACCTGGGGAAGGTCGTAGCAGGACGTGTATTCACGTGCACAGCAGTCAAAGAGTTGAGTATCCTGAGGTCATCGCCTTTACAAAATATACAAAACAAATATAGGTATCTCTCCGTCACAGTATGCACCTGTTTGTTGTGAATCAGACTTGGCCCTGATGCAAATACTTCCTTAAGCTCGCGGGCGGCCTGGTCACGTGACGTGAGAGCAGCGCTTATGGCACATTTTACTAAAACTATTGCGGCTATTAAGTTAATGTTTGTGGGCTAACTCGCCGATATGAATGGCCCCGCTTTCCCGACATGCCACGCCAACACGTTTTAAGTGTACATTAATGTTATGTTCGAGACAACTAAATTTATTAAATTTATTGAAGCGTTGTGAACATTCTTTCTTTACTTACGTCTTACAACAGCTGTCTTAAAAACTCCCGTTGCGAAATTCTGCAACGCCGTTTGTAAAGAAGCAGTATTTACCACATCTAAAGAAATGTAAATATTTGAAGATGGGATGCCAGGCATTTTGAAATATCATGGAATAAACTGTTAATACGTAAAAAAATAGAAAAACTTATTATGGCAATGAGATAGGGAGTGCCAGACGTCAAGTAAGCAGGAGTAACAATGCCATTTTATGGGCCACGGGTAGGTCACGCGAAGTTGTGTGGATATTAATACACTGAATTTCAAACACTATTAGTAACCATTTTTAAGACACTTGTCCAAAAATACATTTGATGACTAACCATACAGACAAGTGTTTCTGTAACATGTGAAATTTATTATTTAACAAAGCATTTAATTTTGTAGGGTGTACTCATTCATGTATCTGCTGCTGCCTCAGGCTCATGTAGTCGGCTGCAACATTCTTGTTACAGCATGATTAATAAATGCGTACATTAAGTTTCAGAACTTTTATTCTAAAAATATTTCATCGTTGAACTGACATGCTTACAACACTTACATCTTCCTTAAGTCATTAAATGCTTCTTGCAGGGAGTCTAATAAAATACTGCCCTCCAGTGCCAACATGGCTCACCCTTTATATATAAATCGGAACAATCCTCAGTATTGTTGTAAAGGGTTTTTTAATAAAATTACAATTAAAACTTGTTTTCTTAACATGAATGACAAATTTCATCAATTGCATTGGCACTTATGGAACGAATAAATTTATCGAACTCCAACCATTTCATATTTTATAAATGTGAAATTACTCAAATATGAAATATTAACAGTGCTTTTACTATTTTTATAAAATGCAAAAGATACATGGATCAGAAAATGTTCCTTAGCAATATATATGTTTCCAAGCCACCCATTGAGTGTGGCAATATAGGTCTTTTATTTCTTATTGACAAAATACCTAAAGAACTACCTATGTTTACACTTCACTTTTAGCATTTTCGCTAATTACATTTTAATTTTCTTATCATTTCTGATTATCTCACTTTGTTTTTCATTTAAATACAACAGACTTTAATTTAGTTGTTTTAACACAAATCCATCTCAGTTTCAAAGAAATGACTTTGACCAGTGTCACCTAATTATGTTAATCCTAGATGCTCCTACCAATTACACGACTTAAATGCTTTAAATGGGTTTCAATGGACTGTTATACCTCAAACACTATATAAATTAAGCTATTATTTTTTGTTTATTTTTAATAGTTTAAATGTCTAAATTACTTCAACTTAGCTAACATTATAAGGAGTATGTGGTACAGAAACGAAACTGGCAAAATGCCGACGACAGAATGGAAAATTTTCAAACCAATAATACCAGTAATACTCGCCCTTACATGGTCAGTACTTGTTTGTAATACAGGGAATATTTGATCAGCATCAATAATGTTCGACAATATTCCTAGTACTGACAATATGACAATACTCACTGTCAGGTGAATACTTGGAAATGTGTGCTGGGCGGAGTACAATACAAGCGTCTTGCTCTCTCGAACGAATTTCTTCTGTGCGTCAGACTGGAATCAACTGTGTGCTGGATCCGGCCCATGGGCCACTGGTTGCCCAACCGTGGTGTAAATGGATACCAATCTATCTGGGTTGACTTCTTCAATTTCATTTAATTGCCCTTAACAGTAGCACATCTTCTGAGTCTGGTATATAACATCTCAAGGCTTTCATTGTCGTTCCAAAAAGGGATGCTTGAAAAATTTTGTTAAGAGTTTCTTCATGTCATGGTTCACTGTCTACTCTCTGAAATGATTATTCCATGCTGGGGCGTCACGTACAATATACAGAGGGACATTAACTTGGTAATTTAATGTTCCTGAACTGTTCAACTGAGGCAAGATATCGAGTTCGGAGAGTGTAATTGCCTCCCGCCAGCAGTTAAGTGTACTTAGGGCTTGTCCTTGGGCTATTCCTACAGTATGGTCTTAGGCTTGAGTCCTCTAAATGCCTGTTTCATAAGACTCTTTTGTGGATACTCACGTGGCGAGCACTGGACACCGAGCTAGTGCAGCTCTCTTTCCTTTTCGAGCTGCATACCTTCCCTTTCCATATCCCTCCCTGCCCCCGATCCCCCCACCCTCGCTTCCCTTTCTCCCTCTCTTTGGGCAAATGTTTTGTGCCTACATGCAGAGACAGACGCTTGTGACTGTAAGACGTGGGTTCTCTTTTCTCTCTATACTGCAAAGTCTCTGTCCTTACTTTGTCCTTTTTCCTTGATTCTTCTCTTTACGTTCTTCTCCACTGCGGTGTTTGAGAATTCTTCTCGTCTTCGCTTTTCTTTGTTTCTCCCTTTCTCTCTCCTTCCTTCCTGTGTGTGTGAAGGCTGAAGGCCAACCCACGCATTCCCACGGTGACGGGGTAACGCGTAATTCCTCACACCAGGCAGACAAGTAGGACATGTATATACTCCCTGGTAATGGGCAGGCCCAGGGAGGGGTGATTACCCGAGCTGGTACCTTCCGAACGTGCCGATTGGTCCCTCTGTCCGTTTCTTGGGAGGTGTGTGTGGTGTCACCGCCAGACACCACACTTGCTAGGTGGTAGCCTTTAAATCGGCCGCGGTCCGGTAGTATACGTCGGACCCGCGTGTCGCCACTGTCAGTGATTGCAGACCGAGCGCCGCCACACGGCAGGTCTAGAGAGACGTCCTAGCACTCGCCCCGGTTGTACAGACGACTTTGCTAGCGATGGTTCACTGACAAATTACGCTCTCATTTGCCGAGACGATAGTTAGCATAGCCTTCAGCTATGTCATTTGCTACGACCTAGCAAGGCGCCATTATCATTTGCTATTTATCTTGTGATGCATGTACCGTCAGACCGATGTTCACCAATTGTGGATTAAAGTTAAGTATTCCACAGCTACGTCCTGTTTTTGCTAGTTCATTTCCGTGTCCTGTTCCAGACCTCACGCCAGCTTGCGTGAGCTTAAACGCGTGCCTTTCGGCTACCCGTCATTGTGGATTGGCTGTCTTGCCAGTCCACAACAGTGTGACCTCAGGTGTGGACAATCACTTAATGCTGAAAGCTAGATGAGTCTCAGCCACGGACAATTCTTCCGTCAGTGCCAAGTTGTTTCTTGGTCTGATGAAGGTCAAGACTTCTCCATGGTCAAGTCTTTCATTATTCAGAAATGTGTAGACTCAATTGCAGATCCTGTGAAGTCTTGTTCCCCGTTAAGAAATGGCGCCTTGTTGTTAGAAATATAAATTGGTTCGAACTACACTGCTACACACCTTCCCTGTCTCAATGAAGTGCACCAATTTTAACTTCATCGTGTGGGGTGATTTATACAAGATCACTCGACGGATTATCCAATGAGGACATTCAAAATTACCTGTCTTATCAGGACGTAACGGCCGTACATAGTCATGAAAAAAGTTGAAAAGAAATTGGTACCGACCCACACTATGTTCTTGACGTTTGACAGAGTTCAGCTTCTATCGAACATTAAAGTGGGATATGAGATAATTTCAGTTCGCTCTTACATCCCCAACCCTACTCATTGCTATCGGTGTCAGTGGTTCAATCATACCAGCCGATCGTGTTCCAATACGGCCAAATGCGTTACCTGTGACAGGGATGCCCATGACCGTGATTGTCGACCTCCATACCCTCATTGCATCAACTGTATGGACGACCACGCTGCTTCATCTAGAAATTTCCCAATTTTTAAAGATGAACGAATTATTCAGGATATCCGAGTGAAGGAAAAGGTGTCTACCTTTTCTGCTCGTTCTTTATTCGCCAGTAGAAAGCCCACTGTGCTCCCAGCTGGTAAATATAGAACTATCCTCGCCTCTCCTCGACCTAATAAGGAGGTAGCAACGCAGACTTGCGATCTCACCTTTAGCACCACGAAGGTCAGATCGACCAGCCCAAAGATCACCCGTTCAACCTCCCCACTACCACCCGGTCACTCTAAGGCTCAATCTTCATCGGCTCCTGCTAAATCACGGGCCCCAAAATTGGGCGCCCGGACTTCCAAAAAATAGAAGATTTTTTACTTACCCAGACCTCACAACCATCGACTCCTCCCCCATCTCAACGTCTGCTTCCAAGAAGGCTCATAAGAAAGTTCCTCTCCTTCTACAGCCACCCAGCTCTCGACAGCGCCACCCAGCAGTAGCTGCTCTCGGCCATCTTCTGTGTCACCAAGACGCACCACTGTAGGCTGATCGACCAACCGATCACTGGCGGCAGGAACTGCCCCTGAACAACCTATGGATCAAGATTTTTTGCCTTTGGCTGAATGCCGTTCCACGCTGTCGGCCGCCGGCTCTCAGCAATCGTTGAGTTATCGGCAATTGTGGTGAGATTTTTCCCTTTTCTGTCCACACTATGTTAATTATCCAATGGAATATCCGTGGAATTCGTTCCAATAGAGATGAATTGTCGATCCCCGTACGATCCTACTCCCCGGTCGTCTTATGACTTAAGGAAACAAAGCTGCATCCCCAAGAACACTTTGCCTTCCCTCATTTCTAATGAATCCCATTTGATCTCCCTTCTGTTGATGGCGCTCCGGCACATGGGGGACTTACGATTCTTCTCCATGATACTGTCCACTATCATCCAGTTCCCTTAAACAATTCCTTCCAAGCTGTCACTGTACATCTTTCCCTTTCTGGATACATCTTCTCTCTCTGTACCGCAGACATTCCACAGTCCACACCAATGGCAAAAACCGATATTCTTCATCTCCTTGGTCAGCTCCCACGTGTATATTTGCTGGTTGTTGACTTCAACATCCACCACCCCCTTTGGGGATTTCCGCATCCTTTCCGAGAGGCTCCCTATTGATTGACCTCTTCCACCAAGTCGATCTTGTTTGCCTCAACACCGGGGAACCTACTTTTTTGTCTGCCTCCCAAGTCAACCTACTCTCACGTGGATCTTTCGGTCGGTACTGTTCAGCTAGCTCGGCGCTTTGAATGGTTTGCTCTTGCACACGAGTGAGCATTTTCCATGTGTCCTTCGATTACAGCCACAACTGCCATCTATGCGCCCAAGACGCTGGCAGTTTTCCCAGGGCGATTAGACACTTTTCTCCTCTCTAGGACCATTTGATGACCGCCAATTTCCTAGCATCGACAATCATGTTACAGAAGTTATTCTTACAGCCGCTGAACGTTCAATACCTCGTACCTCCAGTTTGCCCTGGCGCCCTCCACTTTCTTGGTGGATGAAGGCATGCCGTGACGCAATACGTGAGCGGAGACGTGTTCTCCACGTTTTCCACCATCATCCTACGTTGGCCAACTGTATCCGCTATAAACAGTTACGTGTGCATTGCCATCGCATCATCTGCGAGAGCAAGAAGGGAAGCTGGGACTTGTTTACCAGCTCCTTTAACACCTCCACTCCCTCATCTGTAGTTTGGAGTCGAATTCGACGGTTACTTGGTATGTCTAGTTTCTCCCCGATCTCTGGGCTAACTGTCACGCAAGATACCTTAGTGGACCCACTCGCAATTTCTAACTCATTGGGTCAACACTTTACTGAGATTTCGAGCTCTTCAAATTACCCGCCAGCCTTCAAATGGTTCAAATGGCCCTGAGCACTACGGGACTTAACATCTATGGTCATCAGTCCCCTAGACCTTAGAACTACTTAAACCTAAATAACCTAATGACATCACACAACACCCAGTCATCACGAGGCAGAGAAAATCCCTGACCCCGCCGGGAATCGAACCCGGGCACGGGAAGCGAGAACGCTACCGCACGACCACGAGCTGCGGACACCGCCAGCCTTCCTCCCGAAGAAACGAGCAGCGGAACTCCAGCCTTTTGCTTTCTCTTCTCAAAAGCTATAATACCGTTTTGTTATGCGGGAACTTCAACACGCATTCACTTCCTCTCGCTCTTCCACCCTAGAACCAGATGGCATCCACGTCCAAATGTTGCTGCATTTATCGTACCGTAGTCTGTGTTACCTCCTTCGCCTTTATAATCAAATTTGGACCGACAGTACCTTTCCCAGAAGATGGCGGGAAGCTATCGTCATTCCTGTTCCGTAGCTATCGCCCCACCTCTCTCCCGAGTAGTGTATGTATGGTTTTGGAGCATATGGTTAATTGCCATTTACGCTGGTGGCTGGAGTCCTGAAACCTTTTAACACCTGCCCAATGCAGTTGCGCAAGGCGGCGTTCCAGAGTTTAGCATCTTGTTTCTCTCTCCACTTACATCATGAACAATTTTCTCAGGAAACGCCAAACGGTAGCTATAGTTTTTGATCTGGAGAGGGCATACGATATCTTTCGGAGGACAGGCATCCTCCACATGCTGTTCGCTTGGGGCTTTCGAGGTCGGCTACCCCTTTTCATCCGTGAATTTGACAGCGCAAATTTAAGGTGTGAGTGAACAGTACTCTCTCCCGTACTTTCTTCCAAGAAAACGTTGTGCCCCAGGGCTCCATGCTAGGTTTTATACTGTTTGCCATCGCCATAAATCTAATTACGGATTGTCTCCTTCCTGATGTCTCGGGCTCCCTCTTTGTCGACGATTTTACTATCTACTCCACCTCTCAACGGACCAGCCTTCTTGAACGACTTCTTCGAGGATGTTTCGATCGCCTCCACTCATGGAGCACCGAAACTGGTTTCCGATTTTCTCCCAGTAAGAAGAGGTTAGCAGAGGAGAGGAATTCGTGGCGGGCCGCATCAAACCAGTCAGTAGACTGTGTAAATTTTTGGCGTCGTATGGAGTTTTATCCGCCTTCCCTATATCTAGGCCCTGTCGACCTTCCATTCGTGGACGTCGCCAAATTATTGGGACTTATGTTTGACAGAAAACTGCTGGTCTTCCCACGTTTCGTATCTCTCGGCTCCCTGTCTGCGGTCTCTCAACACCCTCCGTGTTCTGAGTGGTATGTTCTGGGAAGCGGACCGAGTTGACCACCTCTGCCTATATCGCCTCTTAGTGCGCTCGAAATTGAACCGTGGAAGCACAGTTTACTGCTCTGCACGGCCGTCTGTTCTTTGGTGTCTGTCCACCACCGTGGATTGCGTTTAGCTTCTGGAGATTTTTACACCAATGCCTTGGAGAGTCTTCACGCTGAGACTGCTGAACCTCCGCTGTCCAATTGGCGAGCTTTCCTTCAGAGTCGTTACGCTAGTCATCTGTCTTCCATGCCTGCTCATCCGACCCATGCAGTTTTTTTCGACGCCTCCTTGGATTTAGGGTATGCAGGCCGCCCTTCCTCTCTATTACCACCGGGAGTCCGCTTCCGTCTCCCTTTCTTTCCAATTTCCTAAAACTTTCTTGACAAATGGGGGTATGGCACCGCCTTGGCTTCTCCCCCGGACCTGCCTTATTCGTGACCTTTGCAAGCATCCCAAGAATTGTAACACCCCCCCCACCCCCTCCCCTACAGTTTGGAGTTTGTTGTAAGGCATTTGCTGCTCTAGGCACACCAATTTAGGATGCCACATTTATTTACACTGACGGCTCAAAGACGAGCTTTGATGTTGGGAGTGCCTATATTGTTGGCGAGACCCCTGTTACGTTTCGGCTTCCTGACCAATGTTCGGCTTTTATTGCGGAGCTTTACACTGTTCTCCAGGCTGTCCAATACATCCGTCGCCATAAGCAGATACAGTATATGTTCGGATTCGCTCAGTTCTCTTCTCAACCTCCAAGCTCTTTATCCCGTCCACCCTCTGGTCCACCAGATTCAGGACTGCCCCCACATGCTCCGCTTTTGGGCATTTCTGTGGTATTCCTCTGGGCACCAGGGCATGTTGGTAGTCGCGGAAACGAGGCAGCCGATATAGTGGCAAACGCTGCAGTCTCTCTTCCTCGGCCGTTGCTCGCACGGTTCCCTTTGCCGATCTACAGTGTGTATTATGTCGTCGTGTTGCTCTGTTATGGCACACACATTGGTCTGCACTTACCGATAATAAATCACGGGACATAAAACCTCTTCCCTGTGCTTGGACCTCAACCTCCCGGCCTCGTCGTCAGTAGGAGGTAATATTAACTGGACTCCGAATAGGGCACTGTCTTTTTAGACATCGACATCTATTTAGTGGCGATCCTCCCCGGCTTTGTCCCCACTGCTCTCAACCGTGTACGGTGAGACAACTTTTACTTCAGTGCCGCTATTTTAATCCGCTACGCGGTCATTGGCAGCCGTCGCCTGAAATATCTTCCCTTTTAGCTGATAACACGCGCTCAGCCGATCGCGTCCTTGAGTTTAGCAGTGTCAGTGAGATGACATCGGTCATTTGAGCCTCTTTTGGGGTAAAACAACCCTCCTTCAATGGCTGTTTTCTACGATTTTGCTTCCGCTTTTAGTTTCCCTCCTTCTTGAGTTTCGCTCCCATTGCTGCTGATTTAAATTTCGTTTTTTTTTTTACGCTTTACTAAGCTACAGAATGGGCGCTTATGACTGTAGCAGTTTTGCGCCCTAAAACCATAAAAAATTAGCTGTTCTTTAGACTTGTTCTTCAATGTTTACAAATACTGTTGCTTCATCACTTTCCTTGTATCTTTGTTATGTGACATTGCAGTTTAAGAGTGAAATTTAGCTCTGTAAAGTAGGATAGATGGTGATCTGTGGCAACTCTGCCGAAAATAGATCTCCTCCCATAGATTATGAAAATCTTCTTCGGTATAACATTAATGCAAGGGCGCTGATGATCTATCTGTTTAGCGCCCTCCACCATAAATCATTATCATCACCGAAAGAGCACAATGCTGATGCAGGCACATCGTCCATCGTATATTGTTGGACGTTGAACTCCGCAGCAGATCATCCCTACGTATTCACATCTTGACCCAATGACATCGCCAGTTACGATTGCATTGGGCACGGGATCATCGGGATTTAACCGCTGATCAATGGAAACGTGTCGGCTCTTCGGGTGTATCATATTTTTGCTACTGGAGGTCGATGGTCGTCTTGACAAACGCCATCATCGAGGTGAACGGCGGCTCGAAACGTGCTGCGCGCCACGGACGCAGGCTGGTGGGAGCAGTATTATCCTATCTGAGACATTCTCCTGCGTTTGCATGGGACCTGTGATTGTAATCGAAGACACGCTCACAGCTACTAACCACCTGCATCCCTTGATGTTCGATGTTTTCCACGATGGCCATGTCATCTTTCAGCAGTGTAATTGTCCGTGTCTCGGAGCCAGAACCATGCTACAGTTGTTTGAGGAACATTATAGTGAACTCACATTGGTATCCAGCAGACCAAATTTGCCTGATGAATATCCTATGGAACTCATCTGCGATGCTGTTGGGCGACATCACCGCAGACGCAAATCTGCGGCCCGTCATTTACGCGAATTACATGACCTGTGTGCAGACATCTAATGCCACATTCCTCCACAAACCTACCATGTCACTGTTGGTGACATATATCGTGCCAAAGACAGACAGACAAGCTATTAAGCAGGTGTTCATAATGTTTTTGCTCATCAGTGTTTTTAACTCTGTGGTGTAATCCGGAAGAACTTTTATATGTCCTGTTCCCTCATATCCCATATGAGAGTGTGAAACTCTCCTTTCTCACCTCGACTACGAAGGAGTGGGCGTATCCATAATCTGCGCAAGCACTTGGCCACTGTGGCAGGCTTCTATTCCTTTTCCATAGATCGTAGATGCACTTCACTATGTTTCCCTTATTTGTGTATTTTATGATGATGGAACAGCTGTAGTGAATGACACACGTGAAGCACAAATCACAGTTTTGTTGTGCACACCGTACCGCAAATTGTGGTACTCTGTCTCATAAAACCATTCCTGACGTTTCCTTTTTGTCCCTTCTTCGAATAAATTTAGTCTGTGATTAAACAGTTGCACTGCTGTATTTGCAACAGACTTTTTTCATACAATTTCTGCACAACATGTATGCTGTTGTAACTGACAATTTGAAAGGTTTACAACAAAACTTTTATTGATGTGAGTCTACATGGAAATGACTGAATAGCAACGAAAAGTCACAATCACAAAGTCAGTAAGAATTTCCTACATGAGGCAACAGAAGATAACTTCTAAGTTTTCCACAAGAGTCCATGGTAACACACATACACTTAATTCCAAGTCCTATTCCGATGGCGAAGACGTAGTCGTCCGTGGAGGTCGGTATTCGGCGTGAACTGACAGCCGGGGCTGGTTCTTGCCTTTAAATAGTATTGGCCAGCCAATCAGATGTTGGTGTAGTAATAATTCCCGCAGGACATCTCGAACCCCCTCTGCAGGAAGTAGTACTCGGAATGTCTGTTTCCAAAACAGCCGATGTTTACCATTGCATACGCCTTGGGCATAGACAACCTCGGTCCTGTGTGGTGTTAGATGTGTTGCGGCCCGCAGGGGCTACCTTGGCGACGGCGTAACAGATGCGTTAAAAGGTATCGCAACTGCACAATCCAAGTCATCGTTACGGGACATGTTGATATATGAACAAGGACTGTATATATTTTTCAAAATATCGGGAATTCGATTTATCGATATTTAAAATCGTTATCGTCATAGGAACGCGAATATTGAAAATAATATCATATATCGATAGGAGAGGTATCGACTTACTTGCATATAAAAATATCGGCTGTTCCCTATGTTTTCATTTCTGCCTTAACGCCAGTGACTTAGCAGTTGTGATGTCAAAATTGGGTTCTGAAACTAACAGTAGCAGTTTCTGTTGGTAGCACCGAGCGTCGATTACGTCAGCGTTTTCCCTCATACGTCTCCACCCACTGCAAAGAGCACTCCTGTCTTGAAAATGTCTCGGGTATTCAGCGGGGTAGCGTCGTCCGGCAGAGACGTAATGGCGGCATATAGAGAGACTGGCCAAGAGTACTCGTGATCAACTGATGCTACAGTCCAAGGCCACCCTGATGGTTATTTGGAATTCGGCAGGCGTTAGAAAAAATTAGGGCAAATATTGTTCTCAGAATTTGTGAAGATTTCGCTCCTGTATTTAGTAGTGTTTTTCTGACTAGTGGCTGGTGTTTATCATAATGATTGCCATTTATGGTGGTTAGTCAATGAAGTTCAGCTCTGAACAGGTCCATTTAAAGTAAAGGTTTATGGACAATAATAAATACAGTAGCTAATTTCTACAAGTGCTAGAATATCCGTGTATGTTGAAATTTTTATCAGTTCTGATTAGTCAGGATATTTAAGTTGAATCTCTATTTCTATCAGGGCTATAATAATTACTAATCGTTGCCCATTCTTGCGGGATTTATTTGCACCTGGATCTGGTTTCAGGAACTTGCGCGTCCTAGTTCGACAACGTTGACTTACTACTATTGGTTATAATATAAAGAATCTTGAATGCTTGGTGCTCTGCAGCTTCTAGATAGTTGTTAAATGACTTCTTCTAAACACCATGAGCTGCACTTGAAATGTTTATTAGCCAAGATATATTCGGCAGCATAACCTATCGTCAGTGGTGTCTGATACGGAGAAACAAGCAACTACACTATGTGATCAAAAGTGTCCGGACACCTGGCTGAAAATGACTTACAAGTTCGTGGCGCCCCCCATCGATAATGCTGGAGTTCAATATGGCGTTGGGCCCCCCTTAGCATTGATGATAGCTTCCACTCTCGCAGGCATACGTTCAATCAGGTGCTGGAAGACGTCTTGGGGAATGGCAGCCCATTCTTCACGGAGTGCTGCACTGAGGAGAGGTATCGATGTCGGTCGGTGAGACCTGGTACGAAGTCGGCGTTCCAAAACATCCCAAAGGTGTTCTACAGAATTCTGGTCAAGACTGTGCAGGCCAGTCCATTACAGGGACGTTATTATCGTGCAACCACTCCGCCACAGGCCGTTCATTATGAACAGGTGCTCGATCGCGTTGATAGATGCAGTCGCCATCCTCGAATTGCACTTCAACAGTGAGAAACGATAAGGTGCTTAAAACATCAATGTAAACCTGTGCTGTAATAGTGCCACGCAAAACAACAAGGGATGCAAGCCCCGTCCATGAAAAACACAACCACACCATAACACCACTGCCTCCGAATTTTACTGTTGGCACTACACACGCTGGCAGATGACGTTCATTGGGCACTGCCATACCCACACCCTGCCATCGGATCGCCACGTTGTGCACCGTGACTCGTCACTCCACACAGCGTTTTTCCACTGTTCAGTCGTCCAGTGTTTACGCTCCTTACACAAAGCGAGGCGTCAGTTGGCATTTACCGGCGTGATGTGTGGCTTATGAGCAGCCGCTCTCCCATGAAATCTAAGTTTTCTCACCTCCCACCTAACTGTCATAGTACTTGCAGTGGATCATGATGCAGTTTGAAATTTCTGTGTGATGGTCTGGATAGAGTCTGCCTATTACACATTACGACCCTCTTCAACTATCGGCAGTCTCTGTCAGACAACAGACGAGGTCGGCCTATACGCTTTTGTGCTGTACCTGTCCCTTCACGTTTCCACTTCACTATCACATCGGAAACAGTGGACCTAGGGACGTTTAGGAGTGTGGAAATCCCGCGTACAGACGTACGACACAAGTGACACCCGATCACGTTCGAAGTCCGTGAGTTCCGCTTTTTACGATATTTAATGACTACCGAGGTCGCTGATGTGGAGTATCTGGCAGTAGGTGGCAGCACAATGCACCTAATATGAAAAACGGAAGTTTTGGGGGACGTCCGGATGCTTTTGATCACGTTGTGTATATACACATTGGTTTCTACAACATGACAGCTCTATATGTAATAGCAGAAACACAAGTCAACTTACATTATGTATTTCTGTATCAATGTCATACCTATCAAATATAAATTTATTGTGATGTTTAGCTTGATGTACATTTAGAAGCCTATTGCGGGTAAGCAAAATTCACTTTATTAGCTTTAAAATAACCCGTAACACAAGATGACATGCAAGTCACACAGCAAACAAAACAACAGAATAATATATCGGGATAAACAAATAGTAAACATAGATAATAGGCTGAGCCGAAGACAAATTTGCGCGGGACTTCACTTGCGCGTAGCGCTGCACTACACACACAATGTACACTGCCCCCTTAGTATCACCGATACTTCTCGTTGAACTTGACGCATCGTCCCGATCGGATGACAACGGTTCGCGCAGAGGTTGCTGCTGGTTTCCTGGTGGCGGGCTCTGATGACCGTTGCGGGCTGCTCCGCAGTGCGTGGTGGGACCTCAGATGTTTTTGGCGTGTCTGTGGTGCATGTAGCTGGGTCGTGATCTATGGTTACACGAAAAACTGGCTTTAGTCTGTGAACGTTGATAGCTATCGATGTTCCCATTACTTGGACTGTGATTGTTTTGTCGCACCTGTTAACTATACAGTACGGCCCACCATAGGATGGCTGCAGCTACTTGCGCACTCCGTCATGTCTGATAAAAACGTATTGAAAATCACGTAGATCGTCGAACACGAACAGGGAACGATCCAGCTGATCCCTTGGCGCCACTGGACGTAACTGTCGTTATCTGTGCGCACAGGTTATTGACAAACTCTGAGGGGTCAGTGGATTCATCTTGTACTTTGGCGAAGAACTTGCCAGGGAGGTGTAGGTTGATCGCACACGAGCTCCGCTATGGTTGTTTGGAGGTCTTCTTTCAGGGACGAGAGTTTCGCTGTAGTCCTGATTCACTTGATTCCAAGTAAGACAGCGAGTGCTTGGAGGACGTAGGTTTTCAAACTGTCTCCCCTGGTCAGTTGTGATCCGCAGGGTACTCCGATACGGGCGATCCACCCACGAAAGAATGCGCGACAGTTTCAGCTGTTATATCAGTTGTCGGGGATCTTCAGGCCAGCGTGTGTAACGTTCTATAGCTGCGAGAGAGGTCGTATCAGATTTGGTCAGCATCGCGAGCACGCCGCCGTGACCGCTCTACATAACAGCAACGGCGAATGCGAGATCTGCATGAGCACGTTCAGATCGTAGATTCGGAGGGATCAAGCTTCCCAGCGGTGACCTGACATGTCTGTCAATTGTATTGCGTTGACATGCCACACATTGTCACACAAATTGCTTCCAGTCCCTATCCATATGCGGCGAGACGAACAATCGCCTAAGTAAACTGCTTCAGAGATAGGTTCTATGCGCGAGAGTGCGTCAGCGATTCTACGCGCGAGAGCACGTCACCTGGCAAGTTCAATTCGTCTCCAACATGGATGGTGTTGGTAGCTGATGGGCCGATGCAATAAAGGTGTCGAAGCTCGTGTGGTGAAGCTTTCCCTGGGCGCCGTCTGAAATAGTGTATTAATGGCTTGTGATCCGTTAACGAACCAAACTGCTGCCTCTCCAATATGTTTCGGAAATTTTTGATGGATGCATAGGCAGCCCAATTTTGCTGCGAAGGTGTCAAATATTTGCTGATGAAGGCTAGCGTTTGCAGTGTCCATCCACACGTTGTTGTAGCGCAGCACCAGTTCTGGAAGCAGATGCATCAGCCATCAGTGTATGTTGCGCCTGCAATACTGGGTGCGCCAAGAGTGCTGCTTTAGCGATGGCAGTCCTCAAATCTGAAAATGTTTCAATTCCTGGATTCCACAGATGTTTATGCTTGGGTCTTGGTTTTCCTTGGACAAATTTGTTCAGTGGCGCAGCTAAGAGGGCGTGGTTACGGGCGATAACACTTCGTGACACCGATGAAACGTTGTAATTCCTTGATTTTTGTAGATTTGTAAATCCAAGTATTGCATCTACCTTCTCTTTTGATGGCCGATTTCCTTGAGCAAAATATTGAACATCTGCTGCTCCAAAGACAACTGGTTGATAATGAGGCCATGCTCATACAGACAGAAAAAAAGGTAATTGTAGATGTGACACATGCTCAGCTTCTGAGCGTGACATCGTCTATGTAGACTTAGCAATAATCCAAGTCACCTCGTCCATAAATCTTCGGAACGTCTGACCAGCGTTATATAGGCGGAAAGGCATGCGGGTGAACTTGAACAACCCAAAAGGCGTGCATACAGGTCCTGGGAAAGTCGTCTGACGCCACGAGGTCCAACGTAGAGAATATGCTCTTATCGTAAACAAACGACGTGAAATCCTCGATGTGTAGTGTATGTAGGATACCGTTCTAGATTTGTCCTTGCGTTTGCCCAAATGCCACTTGATGGACGGCAGATCCCTGTGCGAGCCTGGGTGCGAATTCCTCTTTAATCACTTTAAGTTTCTGTGGCGTTAAACGGCCTTGTCAAGCATGAAGAGGCGACCCAGGTGTGGTCAAAATGGAGTGCACTGTGGAGTGCAACACGGCTGTTCACATAAGAGCTTGACACGTGATCTCGGATAAACGAAGAATCTCCACTTATCACCCGGACGGCAAGCGTCTTCCACATGAGGTACTAGTCTTATGGGAGCTAAGTTAGTGTTATGTTCCAGCAAGCGTCGATACGAGAGGTGGGACGCATGGTCATAAAATGATAGACAATCTGCTCCCAATATAGGACATGTGATGTCTCCCACAAGAAACTCCCATTCAAGCCAAGCTTAACTAACGCGGTACGATCGTACGAAGCTATTATAGCGCCATTGGCTGCAAAGAGGTGATAACCACCATGCTTACGAGGTGTCTGCTAAAAACAGTAATTTGGTACCTTGGTTCGAGATCAACAATCGGCGGCTGCCGTTCGGAGTGTCAGTGGCATCATCACTGGCGGATTCACACATTTGCCGCCGGTTGGCTATTCTAATTTTCCGCCCCTAACGACTTCAGCAATTCGATACCCTACTTCAGAATCATATTAATGATAATTTTTTGTCAATGACATTGTAGCTTTATGTTTAGTGCACTCTTGTCCTAATTACACGATCTTTTCCCGGTAATTAGTATGATTGTGAATTAGGGGATCGATGTGTCAGTTCTTGGATTATTTTTACAACCCAATGATTTGGTTAAGATTGCACAAGAAATAGTTTATGCGTATATTTCTGAGCTAATAAAAGATCAATCATGTATCGCTAATAAGACGGGGTAAAGTATGCCTTAATACTACATACACAATAATGTACAATCGATAAACGTAATTAAATAATTTTTATTGCGCTTACTTACAGTTTAAAAACAGGATGTTCAATTATCTAGTTTAATTTAGGTATAAAAGTTGTACAATACATTTTTGGCGATTTCCTGTTCGCATAATCGTCAATTATATCGTTGTATGAAATCTTGTTCATTAGTTATGACTCTATGCACAAAATACCTAAGGCGTTTGGCTTATGTTAGATCTTAGATAATTTTTCACCCGTTTTAAGCAATAAAAGCTTCTCTCACAATTTGTTGCTGGTGTACATAGAATCCACGCAGACTGGTATAGCCAAGTTTAAATAAACGTTTTGCAAATTCTGTTTTCTCGGAAACGAAAATAGACTTTTCAATGATCCAGAATCTTGTCATGCCAAAATTCTTCCAGAAGGATGGTGGCATTGAAAATGTACGCATTCTTGAGCTAAATCAAGTGTCTAAATCATTAGGATACATTTCTTCCAAGAAAAGGGCTTTTCCCGTAAGAGTTGATGATGACAATTCACACATTTTGGTCAGGAATGAATACTTTTCATTGAAGCTGTTGTAGGCCTCCTTTCGATTTTTAGTTCAGATACGAGTCTATCAATGAGGACGAGAAATGTGTTAACCCTGAAAGTATCACTTGCAGTCATTCTCATTTTTTCATCGGATGATTCATCATAAAATTCTTTCCTTCTCGGTTGTCTTCTTCCCATTTCTTTTGTATATAGCTTGGACACGCTTAATTCTGTCACCTTTTCTTCCAAATACTTAAAATTTTCTCGGTCAGCTACGAAATACTTGGCAAAGAGATTCATAAAGATAGGCAACAGTGATCTAATTAGCATTAGAAGCTTGAATTTCAACATTCACATTGCAGCCTTTTCGGTGCAGTCATCCTTGATTCAATCCCAAGTTTTTAGGACTTTGTGCGAAGAATCTTTCAAATTTCCACATGGGTTCTCTCTAGCTGACCAACGTGCTAGATTTACTCACTCTTTAGCTTATTCCCTTTCTCAATGTCACTCATTAGTTCTTGCCAGCGTTGTGGAGTAGAACTTAAAAAAAATAATAATTAACAACACACATGATGTTAGGAATTATTATTCTGAGATCACAGATATATTTCACTCTTACGAAAAATTATCTCTGGTATGGATATTAAATATTTTTCTTTCTGACTGGAAACTAATTGAAAATTCTTTTAATTCTGAAATATTACGTCATCGGGCTCAACCCAACGTTAATGCAAGCATCCGCTAGTGTGGTTTTACGTAAATATAAATTTTCAACTATCAAAGATAACCGTGCTGTGTTAACTTGGGAAGTAACTTTAAAATGCATGTTGTTCAGAATTTAGAGCGCGAGAAATGAAAGACAACTAATTTTAAGCTACTTTAGGACTTAAATTAAAATACCATACAGGCTTCGTCCTGTATAAAGCATTGGCCACGTTTACGTAAATGGTAAGGAGAGGAAAACGTTTCCGTTTCAAAGCAACAACAAATTTTTAAAATTCAACACTGATAATTATTGTAAGGTAGTTCAGCTTGCATGAATAGGCAGCAAGCCTCTATATATCGAATGGCATGCAGAGCCACGAGCGTAAGACAAGACAAGAGCTAAGCAACGAGATCAAAAAGACAAGCGACAAGAGAGAGATGACATGGCGTAACAGGGTATCTTCCATGCGTGGTTGGTTGGTTCAGGGTGGGGGAGGGGGGCGGGGATAGACCAAACTGCTTGGTCATCGATCCCTTGTTCCCATAAAACAAATCCACGAGGGAAAGACAAAAACAAACGAGACTTACTGCACAAAACCGAGTGAAAGGATAAACAAGAACGACAGAAGGGAACAAACACTGCAATGTAGAAAATAGGACAAGAAAACCACAGAGACGCAAAAAATAGGTAGAAGGGATGAAAACATGAGATCAGATGACTGTGGCTGCCTGATCATGAGAATGAAAAAGGATAAGCCAGACACTCTGCAACACATTAAAACCTCCAGCCTAAAAGCACTAGAACAGAGAAAAGACTTGCGCTAAAATTTAGATAGAACGATAAAACCACTCCTCACATGTAAAGCGTAAACCAGAATCAGTCGATGAGGCGTTGTCAGCTAAAATTAATGGTAACGAGTCCGGTAACCGAAGGTAAAGTCGCAGGGCAGCCAAAGCAGGATAGCGCAATAGAGTATGGGCCACCGTCAACCGGCCGCCGCACCGACACTGAGATGGGTGTCCAGGGCGAAGGAGGTAGCCGTGGGTCACCCAAGCACGGCCGATGCGGAGCCGGAAGAGAACCAGAGTCCCTGCGAGAGGCCAACATGGAGGACTTCCACACATTCGTAGTCTCCTTTATGGTACGCAGTTTATCGTGCGTACAGAGGTTATGCCATTCCGTATCCCAAAGTTGAAACCTTGTGGCGTAATACCGAGTGCAGGTCAGTTGCTGACATGCCGATCTCCAGAAGCGGTTTCCGAGCAGCCTGTTTGACCAACCTGTCAGCAAGTTCATTGCCTGTGATTCCGACATGTCCTGGGGTCCAGACAAACACCACAGAACGACTGGACAGTTCCTGGGCATAGACGGAGTCTTGGATGGTCGCTACCAAAAGATGGCGAGGGTAGCACTGGTCAGTAGCTTGTAAGCTGTTCAAGGTGTCACTAGAAATAAGAAAGTACTCGCCAGAGCACGAACGGAGATGCTCAAAAGCACGAGATATGGCCACCAGCTGTGCCATCCGGCAAGGAGCGCTGTTCAGTACGTCCTGTGTGAGCATAGGGAAGCCAACGTGACCATCAGCCATCGAGCCGTCGGTGTAAACTATTTCAGAGCCCCGGGACGCGTCAAGAATCGAGAGGAAGAGACAGCAGAGAGCCTCAGGGGTTTGTCCATTTTCTACACCGAAGAGCCAAACTGGTACACGTGTCTCATATCGTGTAGGGCCCCTGTGAGCATGCAGAAGTGCCGCAACACGACGTGGCATGGACTGGACTAATCTCTGAAGTAGTACTGGAGGGAATTGACACAATGAATCCTGCATGGCTGTCGATAAATGCGTTAAGAGTTCGAGAGGGTGGAGATCTCTTCCGAACGACACGTTGCAAAGCATTCCTGATATGTTCAATAATGTTCATGTCTGGGGAGTTTGGTGGCCAGCAGAAGTGTATAAACTAAGAAGAGTCTTTCTTGAGCCACTCATTAGCAATTCTGGACATGTGCAGTGTCGCATTGCTCTCTGGAATTTGCCAAGTCCATCGGAATGCACAATGGTCATGAATGGATGCAGGTGATCGGATAGGATCCTTACATATACGTCACCTATCAGAGTCGTATCTAGATGTATCGGGGGTCCCATATCACTCCAACTGCACACGCCCCACACCATTACAGAGCCTCCACCAGACTGAACAGCCTCTGCTGACATGCAGTGTCCATTCTTTCGTGAGGTTCTCTCCGTACTTGTTTGTGCACGTCCATCTGCTCTATACAATTTGAAACGAGACTCGTCGGAACAGGCAACGTGTTTCTAGTCATCAACAGTCCAGTGTCGTTATTGACAGGCCCAGGTGAGGCATAAAGCTTTGTGTCGTGCAGTCATCAAGGGTACACAAGTGGCTCTTCGGCTTCGAAAACCAATATAGATGGTATTTTGTTAAATGGTTCACATACTGACACTTGTTGATGGCCCAGCATTGAAATCTGCAGCAGTTTGGGGAAGGGTTGCACTTCCGACACGACGATTCTCTTAAGTCGTCGTTGGTCCGTTCTTGCAGGATCTTTTTTTCGGCCACAGCCATGTCGGAGTTTTGATGTTTTACCGGATTCCTGATATTCACTGTACACTCGTGAACTGGTCTTACGGGACAGTCCCCACTATATCGCTACCTGGAAGATGCTGTGTTCCATCGCTCGTGCGCCGACTATATCACCACGTTCAAACTGATTTAAATCTTGATAACCTGTCATTAAAGCAGCAGTGACAGATCCAACAACTGCGCCGATCGCTAACTCGCTCAAACAGCTGGCTACATCGCCAGGTGTGGGGGCAGGGTAAGCAGCCCAGCTGCTGTTTAGACCTATGGGTTGTGGAGTTGGCCTGATTGCCCGGGTTGGCCTCTGTGAGCGTGACGCTCTCGTTGTCAGCATCGGCACTGCAGGAGACACTATTCCATTTAAATATTGGAATCGTAGCAGCGCCAGTATTGCTCTTTTGGCATTCGGTAGGCAGTCGCTCTTGATGCCACAGAGATACGTGTGTCCAACTGATAGCCAGAGATCCTCCACCTGCACAGTAATGTGGTAGTCTTGGGGCAGATTTGGCATTCGGTTCTTTCTCAACTGAAGGGCACTGTACAATTGAACGTGCTTTGTGATAATGCAACGATGCCCCTAGCTTGTATCGATCGCCAATTGTTCTAACTCTTGCAGCAATGGCCTCGAACAAGCTACCATTCAAATCAAATGGAAGATAGTTCATTGCAAATTCTCCTGGCAATCCGACGTTCTCAAGCCATTGCCTCTGTTCTGTAGGAAGTCTTAATGTTGGTGACCATCCCAGTAAGTTAACTGTTGGTCTTGGTGTCTCAGGACAGACTAAGAAATAGCTACCTTCAGAAAGGTGTATTCGTGAATACAGGTGTTTCCATTTGTCATTTCTTTTCTTTGATAAGGAGGATTTCTGGAAAGCTATCTACAGAATTTTTTCTCCTATTTGAAACAGCTGAGAATTTTTAACCTTTTTATCACAAGTTACTTTTTTATCTTAGTCTTTCTTCTGAAGTAAGACAATGCATCCCTGACTTTGTCTTCCCATTTCGCAACCTTAAAACTTGGAACACTAGGTAAGGATTTTAGCCATTCGCTATTTTCTTTTACTATTAACTGTAATTCAGCTGGGTAGTAGTTTGTGGATATATGTGGTAGATGGTTTGTGATTTTTTTCAAAAGATTGGATAAGGGTAGTCCACAAGGTTTCCCTAATGGCAGTGTAAGAACCAACAAAACTATTAAATTCTCGAAAAACTCTCTCTACACCATTCGACTGTGAATGTAATCCTGACATTAAAATTAGCTTAGCTTTTGTTGTTTCAGAAAATTTCCCCACTTTCGGAATGTAAAATTGCTAGCGTTATCAGATAACATGTTTTCCTGCTTGCCTATCTGTGGAATGTAATCATCAAGGATTATTCACATTTCCTCCTGATCTGGATTTCGCTGCATACAGTTTTACATATTTTGAAAATACATATACACTCCTGGAAATGGAAAAAAGAACACATTGACGCCGGTGTGTCAGACCCACCATACTTGCTCCGGACACTGCGAGAGGGCTGTACAAGCAATGATCACACGCACGGCACAGCGGACACACCAGGACCCGCGGTGTTGGCCGTCGAATGGCGCTAGCTGCGCAGCATTTGTGCACCGCCGCCGTCAGTGTCAGCCAGTTTGCCGTGGCATACGGAGCTCCATCGCAGTCTTTAACACTGGTAGCATGCCGCGACAGCGTGGACGTGAACCGTATGTGCAGTTGACGGACTTTGAGCGAGGGCGTATAGTGGGCATGCGGGAGGCCGGGTGGACGTACCGCCGAGTTGCTCAACACGTGGGGCGTGAGGTCTCCACAGTACATCGATGTTGTCGCCAGTGGTCGGCGGAAGGTGCACGTGCCCGTCGACCTGGGACCGGACCGCAGCGACGCACGGATGCACGCCAAGACCGTAGGATCCTACGCAGTGCCGTAGGGGACCGCACCGCCACTTCCCAGCAAATTAGGGACACTGTTGCTCCTGGGGTATCTGCGAGGACCATTCGCAACCGTCTCCATGAAGCTGGGCTACGGTCCCGCACACCGTTAGGCCGTCTTCCGCTCACGCCCCAACATCGTGCAGCCCGCCTCCAGTGGTGTCGCGACAGGCGTGAATGGAGGGACGAATGGAGACGTGTCGTCTTCAGCGATGAGAGTCGCTTCTGCCTTGGTGCCAATGATGGTCGTATGCGTGTTTGGCGCCGTGCAGGTGAGCGCCACAATCAGGACTGCATACGACCGAGGCACACAGGGCCAACACCCGGCATCATGGTGTGGGGAGCGATCTCCTACACTGGCCGTACACCACTGGTGATCGTCGAGGGGACACTGAATAGTGCACGGTACATCCAAACCGTCATCGAACCTATCGTTCTACCATTCCTAGACCGGCAAGGGAACTTGCTGTTCCAACAGGACAATGCACGTCCGCATGTATCCCGTGCCACCCAACGTGCTCTAGAAGGTGTAAGTCAACTACCCTGGCCAGCAAGATCTCCGGATCTGTCCCCCATTGAGCATGTTTGGGACTGGATGAAGCGTCGTCTCACGCGGTCTGCACGTCCAGCACGAACGCTGGTCCAACTGAGGCGCCAGGTGGAAATGGCATGGCAAGCCGTTCCACAGGACTACATCCAGCATCTCTACGATCGTCTCCATGGGAGAATAGCAGCCTGCATTGCTGCGAAAGGTGGATATACACTGTACTAGTGCCGACATTGTGCATGCTCTGTTGCCTGTGTCTATGTGCCTGTGGTTCTGTCAGTGTGATCATGTGATGTATCTGACCCCAGGAATGTGTCAATAAAGTTTCCCCTTCCTGGGACAATGAATTCACGGTGTTCTTATTTCAATTTCCAGGAGTGTACATCGCTACCAAATACTTCATTCCACCTCTAGCTATTGGTAAGGGTCCTGAGATATCAGTACACGTTAACAGTAGGGGTTTTGGGGGTATTGTTGGGTGTAATTACGCTTTATTACTGCTGTTAATAGGCTTGTTTTTTTTGACATATTACACACGTTCTAATAATCTGTAACGCTTTTCTTTCTAGATTTGGGAAGTAATAGTAGAAATAAATTTTCTTAGCGCATTTTGTAGATCGAAAATGTCACAGCAATTATCGGTATAATTTTTAAGATTTCAACACAGTCCTCAGGGATACACACTCTAATGATCATATCTTATGTCACTTCTATAGGGAAATATTCAGTTATGCATTTTGTAAAATTTGTTCTTTGGGTTTAGCACTAATTCTTTTGGAATACCTTTCCATCTAGCATCATCTTCCTGCAAATTGCTCATATTTTCACATATACTCAGAAAAGCCTGTGTATGGTGTTAGTGTCTACCGAGGTATTCGCTTTTGCAACAGTTTACACTTCATGTGAAACTTAGTGATTTGCAATTACAAAAATTTTGATATGTTTCCTTTAGACGTAATAGTTTCCAATTCAGTGATGTAGTATAATCTTTGACACTGAGACAATACTCTGCTCGCAAAACCAATGACCTTCACGCTGTCAGTATCATTTTCTTTCTCCATCTGAAACAATCGTGCACCTAAGCCATAAAGAGTGAGCCCCATTATTAGGCAAAAGTCTTTCACCATATCAGGATGATGCAAAATTTTTATCGAACGCTCTTTCACATTCTTGTGTCAAAACCAAGAGAACATTCTTCCACAATAGATCTAACAACGATTCACCATTTAATGCCTGTTTCGTCATAAAACGCCTAAAGAATTACGCGAGGCGAAAAACGCCTAAGTTGTTTCTTATACTCGGATATGAGCGGTCTCTTAATTGCTTCTATTTTATCTAGCTCTGGCACGATGCCTTGAGCTGATATGATGTCCATAGAAACTTGGATGTTTCTTCTTCCAATTTTTTTTATTTTTTAGGTTGTCAGTGACTCCCCCATCGCAAACTTACGTAACACTCTCTGTTAGTTCCACGTGCTCCTTCCACGTCTGCAAATATGAATGCTGTATACTTTCATGATTCTTCTGCAAGCTGAACCTGTCATTGCAAAGATTTTAGGTCGACGCTCGTTAAGTACTTCACACCATGAAAGCTTAGCATTTGTTCGTTCAGGCTTTCTGAATATGCGCAAAACTGTCAGATGATTTGGTTAATTTATATAGCATCTAAAACTAGTAGTGCGCTGCCATCAGGTTTAGCTACTGCAAGTAGGAGATTGCTAAGTGGTGACAGAGATAATTCTGGTATGTTCCACCCTAACATTCTATTTATCTCTCGCCTCACACCATTCCAGTTGGTCCATATCAGTTCATAGGTCGAGTGACAGTAAGTTTGATGGGGCACCACATCCATGCTGTAAATATATCCTTTGATTATTCCTGGCTTTTTTGAAAATACATTTACATATCGTGCAAGAAGTTCGGAAAGCTGTGTCTGTCGCTGTGTATCTAAACACTCAGATTGTCTCACCTTATCACGAATATCACCTAAGTTGTTATCTTTTGCATCATTTTTCACGTAACACCCATTGGTTTGATATTCAAGATACTGGTCATTAAACCGAAAATTTTTGGGTTTCTCTTGTTTAACTCCCAGTTAATGACAATATTTGCCATGGATTGGCTCTGTTTCTATTAAATTGATAACCAGTTTATTACCCTTCTGCCTCAAAACTCATTTACCATTCAAAAAATCTTGTTTGGCACCTCTTTCTCTGAAGAATTCCAGACACAGGAGACAGCTTGTAGATTTTTTTTTTTTTTTTTTTTACTACGTTTGAATTTGGTTTTCGGTTTTCTGTCTGTATACAAATCCCTCATTTGTTACTTTTGTACCTGCACCGGTATCAAGGATTACCGGAATAGGAATATTACAAATTCTTATTTTCACTGCAGCTTGGACTATCTCTTTCTGAGTTGGTTTACACTTCTTTACTTCAGTGCGCATTTCTTCCTTAACGTTTTTTTTCGGCATTGTATGTGAGCAGTTCAATCGTTTCAGATCGGTTTGCATTAACCCTGGTCTGCATATTGTCATTACCATTATAATTATTGTAGTTAGTATAATTAATAATATGAAAATTTGGTGTTGCGATATTTCTGTCGCCGCAATTCATCCCCGCGACCAACATTCGAGGGCGGCAGTGAGCTAATCGTTAGTTTTTGATTGTGTGTTCGGATGTGGTTCCTGTCATACGTCCACTATCTGAACATAATGTATCTGCTGGGGTGTCGAACTAGCGTGGTAGTGATGTGCTTGATTACTTCGTACGTCACTGTGATATCGATTTATTCCAGGAGGTGGCCCATCGTTTTGTTGCCAGAGACGTGGTTATTTATTACGCCAGTACAGTTTCAGTTGAAATTATAATTCGCATTCTGGTATGTACTTCGGTTGTATCCCTGCTGGAAGTTATTCTTACTCCTACGCCTCTATTATTGTTGTAGGATTGATTACGATTATAGTTATAGTTGGAAAAATATCCATTGTTTTGATGTCTTCCTGCGTCAGTTCAATTGAATCTATTACTGATAGAAAGTTTTTTAGGTCGGCATCCGGTACACTGATCAGTTTATCGTGAATATTCAAACGGAGTCACTGTGGTAAAATTCCTATTACATTTTCATGTGACATAGGCTCACTGCAGTATATTGTCTTATTCATGTACTTTTCGAAGTACTTCTTTAGATAAGCTTGTAACCTCCCCACAAAAATTAAGGAATGATAATTGACCATAAACCACACAATAATATTAATTAAATAATGAACCATGAACGAAATGTAACCTCCTAACAGAAATAATATTATCTGGTAAATTTTATAAGGACAGCAGCGCTGACCTTTGGCCCTGTATTCTGAATAACAAAAGCAAAATTCTTACCTCAATAAAAACTGCAACTATATCTGCTCTTATTTATCGACACAGCTTCGTGCAATGCTGGCGTATATATATATATATATATATATATATATATATATATATATATATATATATATATATATATTTCTTGGAAGGAATGCATAGGAAATATTCTTTAAATTGAAATGAATGCTTTTTCTTCAAAAGAGTGGAAAAATTCTTTAAATTGAAATGATTACTTTTCTTTAAAAGAGTTACTTTATAAAAAAAATTATTATTGGGGAATTTTTTCTGAACAAATTAAATTACAATTAACATACATTATTAAATATGCGCAATGCTGCTTCTTTACCTTCTACAACAATACTCATCGTCCAGGATCCTGACCAGAGTCGCGAGCAGAGCACACAGCCGACTCCCTACTACCGTATCCGACTGACTACTACTGCAGACTCGCGCAGACTGACTTCTACTGTCGACTCGCGCAGACTCGCGACAAGCAACAACTAACAATAAACTACTCTCTGGTCAGAGATTCTGTCATGCCTCGCCCATCGCCGGCGAAGGATACACCTTACATAACCCTCCACTGGGGGGGCAAAAATTTGGCAGCGATGGTGAGTCAATTGGACTTGCCATGAGCAACAACTTTTTCATAATTAATTAACTTTACAATCACAGAATATGTACATATATATAGGTGCAGAACATGAAATAAAATATAGTGCACATGCACTGAGTACAGACATATCAAGCAATGGCAAAATGTATACACAATGAGTACAAAACATATTAACAAATGGCAAAAGTGCACACGCACTGTAGTAGTGAACATATCATATTGAGAAATGACAAAAGTGCACACGCACTGAAGTTCAGAACATATCAGCAAATCATAAAATGTATAAGCAATGAATACAAATCATGTTAACAAAATGACGAAAGTGCACACGCACTGTAATACAGAACATATCTGGGAATTACAAAATGTATACATTAACAAATGGTATAGAGTGCACACGCACTGTAAAACTCTCTAATATTTTTTACAACAAGTAAACATATCAAGGAGTGAAATAAAGTGCACATACACTATAGAAGTCTTTAGTATTTTCAGGACAACTGATCTTATTAACAAATGAAAGGAAGTGCAAACGCACAGTATATGTCTTTATCATTTTACAAGAATTAGGAAAGGAATGGGAAGGATTGCGTCATGGTTGTAGCACTTTAGTTTGCACGCAGCTGCACTGACAGTCCATATCTTTCTACAGAAGCACAACACCAAGTGAGACAATCTGAAGTTCTTTTCCTTGAAGTATTAATCAGTGTAGCCAGGACACTGAAATGTCGTAATAATATTCCATGCTATCATTTTGGTAGTACACTAGGTACACCAAACAGTGGGACCATAATAACATCTCCATCGCTCAAGGTGGTGGACAGCAAGTCGTGTCAACACCATGTTCTTGTAAAGTAGACCAACGTAGAATTAGTGCAAAAACCAAATATAGTGCTCCATGATCATGAGGATAGAGAGGACAAATGGATATTGCAGTAATTTCTGGTAATTAGGTCAGAAGGTGAAGGACATTAAGTCACATAGTAGTCTTCATTGAGAATTACACTAGTCTAACAACTGATTTGAGTAATTGGTGGCACTTATCGCCCAGTTACTGAACATTTCTGTACCATGTATGTAGTATCACAGAATAATGTTCATAAAATTATCTGAATATAGTAATTATTGGCACTCATTGCCCAGTTACAAACCATCAGAAGTCATCATTCAAAACAAGCTAATTAGCTAGTATTAACATAATTCACTTAATTATAGCAATAAACAGTGGCATTCATTGGCCAGCTACAAAGCATTTTTTTTTGTATTATTCAGAAGTCATTACTCAAAATGAGTTAATTATTGGCATAGCACTTATACATAATTAGTCTAATTACAGTAATCATTGGCATCATAGGTAATCTTATTACAATAAACAGTGGCATTCATTGGCCAATTACAAAGCATTTTTTTTTTGTGTTATTCAGAACTCATTATTGAAGTGACATACTATTCAGAGCTGATCAGTATTATACTCTCTTAAACTAGTAGCATTATTTGGGACTGGTAATTACTTTGTTTGCTTTTGAGTTATTGCTGCAAATGAAGATGTGTAACGTCATTCGTCATGAGTCAGCTGTAGCAAGGTTATGAAACAAGTAGAGTATATGTGATCACATTCATAAACGACATAGGTTTAATAAACAACTATTTATACCACATTAATTTCATGAATAATTTCTCCTGCAAAATATACAAAATGGATTATGAAACTGAAAGAAGAAACGCATATTATGCTGAAAAGTAATGAACTTCGAATTAACAGGTAGTAAAATGTGTATAAAAATATATGTGTTCTCTAGCTGTCCTTTCCAAAACCTTCAGTCATCATACCATGCGATATAAGACGTACTGTCAGAACGAACTGCAACAAATAAATAACTACATAGCATCTCTTAACTAACAGCAAATATATAAACTTCATCATTATCTTCATCTGCAAAGAAAAACTTCATTATCCATATCACCATAACCCCATTATTATCATCACCTGTAAAGAAAAACTTCATTATCCATAGTAGCATATTCTTCATCATTATTCATCACCATTCATTATCATCTGCAAAAGAGTCACTTCATTATTCATTATACAACTATTCCTTATTTCTATCATATTTCATCACTAAAACTAAGATGTGTAGTTTTGTCTGACAGCCTGCATCAATCGCCTCGTATTCTGAAAGAAAAAAATTAGTTAAGACTGCTATTCTACGATGTGTATAGTATATTCTTGTTAATGCTTGTTAATTCTGATCCATTTACTCTTCATCACGAGGTATGGCATCCTCTTTCGTTCATTCCGAAGGTGAAATTCCCATTTCTGTTTAATTTATTTCGTTTACACGTTATTTCTTTCTGAAAAAGATGAACAAAGATTAATGTCTTGCATTTAATTCATATACCCATTAGATAAAAACTGGTTTATAGTAACATAATTGAGCATACAGCATAGCATGACAGAAAACGTAATATGTCAAAAACATTGACAGTGTTCAGAAGCAAAAATGTACACAGTGTATCACAATGTAGCAGCAAAAAAAGTAAAGTAGTCACGATGTTGAGATATCATAAGGCAAAATGTTAAAGTCAACTGGTGTTTGTTATATCTTAAATATTTCATAGTGCATACAAACAAAACAGGAAAACAATCATACATACATAAAAATGGAAAATATGCACGGTCTAGGGTGTATGACGACAAGAAATGTGATCTTGTTTGTGTACAGCTTGTATGTTCTGTAGTTAATAGAGGCGAGAATTGAAGACTTTAATAGAGAGAAAATTTGATAAAATTAATATATCACTAGATAGAATTGCATAATTATTCGTAATATACGTAATTTTATCTAGAAAATGTGCACTGTCTAATGTGTAACGACAAGAAAAGCGACCTGCTAACCTTACCTTGCTGGGCACTTGCCAAGAAAAAATTACGATAATCATCAGTAAGTAGTCACATAAATATAATTGCATAAGTGGTCATAAAATGTGTAAGTTCATCTGGAAAAATATGCACGGTCTGATGTGTAACGACAAGAAAGCGACCTGCTAACCTTACCTTGCCGGGCACTTCCCAAGAAAAAAAATACGACAATCATCAGTAAGTAGTCACATAAATACAATTGCATAAGTTGTCATAAAAATGTGTAAGTTCATCTGGAAATATATGCACGGTCTGATATGTAACGACAAGAAAAGCGACCTGCTAACCTTACCTTGGCGGGCACTTGCCAAGAAAAAATGCGATAATCATCAGTAAGTGTTCATGTGTACAGTAAGTGGTCATAAAAAAATTAGGAAATGGCATTACAGTGTGATAAATCATAAAGTATCTTCATTCAATAAAAGGTTTGACGTTCGACACGTGGTGGTTCCCTTTGGTTTTTCTGGTTCTCAAAGTTTTGACGTGTACTACATTGGGGTGAGGAATGCTGCGAATACGATATGGACCTGCGTATAGAAGCTCAAATTTACTGCATCTACTCTTTCCTTTGTTGGATAAATAGTGTGTACGTACTAATATCTTCTGTCCAATGTGAAATTCACTGCGTGTACAAACCTGTTTTTGCTGTCTTCTCCGGCGCTCTGCGGCACGTTTGATGTTGTTCAGCGCAATGTCAATTATTTCATGGTGTCGTAGTCAACGAGATGTAGGAAATGTTACTAATTCTTTAATTTTGTTAGGTGGTTCAACATTTTTCAGTATAACAGACGGAGATAGCATAGTAGATTTATTCAGTATGGAATTAATTACATCTTGGAATGAGAGTATGTGTGTGTCCCAATCAATATGTTTTTTATGGCAGTAAATTCTACACAGTTTACCAATTTCTTTCATTAATCGTTCACAAGGGTTCGAAGAAGCATGGTACCTGGATATACACTCCTGGAAATGGAAAAAAGAACACATTGACACCGGTGTGTCAGACCCACCATACTTGCTCCGGACACTGCGAGAGGGCTGTACAAGCAACGATCACACGCACGGCACAGCGGACACACCAGGAACCGCGGTGTTGGCCGTCGAATGGCGCTAGCTGCGCAGCATTTGTGCACCGCCGCCGTCAGTGTCAGCCAGTTTGCCGTGGCATACGGAGCTCCATCGCAGTCTTTAACACTGGTAGCATGCCGCGACAGCGTGGACGTGAACCGTATGTGCAGTTGACGGACTTTGAGCGAGGGCGTATAGTGGGCATGCGGGAGGCCGGGTGGACGTAACGCCGAATTGCTCAACACGTGGGGCGTGAGGTCTCCACAGTACATCGATGTTGTCGCCAGTGGTCGGCGGAAGGTGCACGTGCCCGTCGACCTGGGACCGGACCGCAGCGACGCACGGATGCACGCCAAGACCGTAGGATCCTACGCAGTGCCGTAGGGGACCGCACCGCCACTTCCCAGCAAATTAGGGACACTGTTGCTCCTGGGGTATCGGCGAGGACCATTCGCAACCGTCTCCATGAAGCTGGGCTACGGTCCCGCACACCGTTAGGCCGTCTTCCGCTCACGCCCCAACATCGTGCAGCCCGCCTCCAGTGGTGTCGCGACAGGCGTGAATGGAGGGACGAATGGAGACGTGTCGTCTTCAGCGATGAGAGTCGCTTCTGCCTTGGTGCCAATGATGGTCGTATGCGTGTTTGGCGCCGTGCAGGTGAACGCCACAATCAGGACTGCATACGACCGAGGCACACAGGGCCAACACCCGGCATCATGGTGTGGGGAGCGATCTCCTACACTGGCCGTACACCACTGGTGATCGTCGAGGGGACACTGAATAGTGCACGGTACATCCAAACCGTCATCGAACCCATCGTTCTACCATTCCTAGACCGGCAAGGGAACTTGCTGTTCCAACAGGACAATGCACGTCCGCATGTATCCCGTGCTACCCAACGTGCTCTAGAAGGTGTAAGTCAACTACCCTGGCCAGCAAGATCTCCGGATCTGTCCCCCATTGAGCATGTTTGGGACTGGATGAAGCGTCGTCTCACGCGGTCTGCACGTCCAGCACGAACGCTGGTCCAACTGAGGCGCCAGGTGGAAATGGCATGGCAAGCCGTTCCACAGGACTACATCCAGCATCTCTACGATCGTCTCCATGGGAGAATAGCAGCCTGCATTGCTGCGAAAGGTGGATATACACTGTACTAGTGCCGACATTGTGCATGCTCTGTTGCCTGTGTCTATGTGCCTGTGGTTCTGTCAGTGTGATCATGTGATGTATCTGACCCCAGGAATGTGTCAATAAAGTTTCCCCTTCCTGGGACAATGAATTCACGGTGTTCTTATTTCAATTTCCAGGAGTGTATATATATCGGAGAAATGTTTCTAGCTCGTAACATACGTGTCCATATAGCAGATCGAAACTGTGGTCCATTGTCGGAAATTACTTTCGACACATGCCCTACATGAAATAGAAAATGTTTTATAAATGCTTTCGGAACAGTTTTAGCAGTAGCTTTGCGTAACGGAGTGAAGGTAACAAATTTTGAGTGAGTTCAACAGCGACAAAGATGTAACAAAAACCTCTATTAGTTCTGGAAATCGGACCAAAAATGTCTGCAGCGGCCATATGTCTCAATTTAACAGGTACAATAGGATGTAATGGAGGAATATGTGAAGTCGTGTCTGATTTAGCTTTCTGGCAGATTTTACATGACGCTAAAACTCGTCGAATACGTTTCTCCATGTTGGTAAAATAACAGTTCTGTCTCAGTATAAGAAAACATTTTCTAGCTCCGTAATGTGCATAACTTAAATGAGTATACCAAATTAATTTGTTAACAAGTTCGTCAGGAATGCATAATAACCAATTGTTGCTGTCAGGATGAGAGCGGCGAAACAGAATGTCATTGCGTACAGTGTAATGGTTTCTAACGGTAATATTATTCCTATGTTGCCAAAGGTGTTTAATCTCTTTCCATACGTTGTCTTTACTCTGCTCTTGTGCTATGTCTTGTAATGACGACGAAATGAAATTTTCAAATGCAACTTGTTGAATGTACATGACGCTGAAATTTGCTTTGCAGAAGTTGGTTGCGACGTCTTGCTGACTGTTGCTGAGAGAACGGGATAGTGCGTCTGCTACAATATTTTGTGTGCCGGGAATGTGAACAATTGTAAAATTAAATTCCTGCAAACAAAGTTTCCATCTACTTAATCTGTCGTGTGTAAATTTAGCCGAAAGTAAAAATTGTATCGCTCTGTGGTCTGTGTAAACGGTGGTACGTCTTCCATAAAGAAAATGCCGAAATCTGGTAAAAGCCCATACAACACATAATGTTTCAAGTTCTGTAACAGAATAATTTCGTTCAGCTGGTGACAGAATGCGACTCGCAAAGGCGATGTTTTTAATTACTGTACAACCATCTTCTTCAATTTCCTGAAAAATATGTACGCCTAAAGCGGTGTTAGAACTGTCGGTGGCAATAGAAAAATTTCTGGTAAGATCTGGGTCGATAAAAGTGGTGCATTCAACAAAGCATGTTTCAAATAACATTCTCGTGAACAAGAGTCTGCGTGTCAAAAGTATTGCTTGCGTTACTGGAATATGCAACCTGTACTGTATCTAGTCAAATTCTATCTGACGTGCTATTGTTCTCAGGATGATTCTGTGGCATTTCCACTATTTGAACGGTTCTGTAATTTCGTCCTGACGTATTACGTTCGGGATGATATCTACTGTCTGGTTCATTCATAATAATTTGTTGTTGCGGATGATTTTGCTGCTGATAAGACAGACTGTTATTAAATGTACGCTGAAAATTGTGCTCATTATTTTCACGTCTGTCATGATAGTCATTTCTATACGGCGCATTGCGATAGGAATTGAAATAGTGTGTTTTCTATACATAGTTATTTCCTTGTTGCTGTGCGTTACTATTTGTTGAAGCTAATGCTATACGTGCACGCGGCGAAACATTAAAGCTTGGTTGACCTTGTAGACTGCATTGTTGGATAGGTATGCTAACCGGTTGGTTTTGTTGCTGTTGCGGAGAAAAACCTCTATTGTCACCAAAAATATGTTTGCGGCTGCTGAAAATTTTGACGATTGCTGAAAATGCTATACATACTGATGATTAAAAATTTTTTTGATATTAAAATTATGCTGGTAGTTGTCATTTCGTGAGTGTCTAAAGAGAACTGTCACTTTCGGTAAATCTTGTCTTACCGGGTTTCTTTACTCATTCTTAATCCTAGATAGGGCGATAGTTGAAGAGCTGTTTTGATAGATATAAAGGATAGTAGAAGAGAAGGCAGCAGTGCAGAAAACTAAAGATGAAACAGCACTACTACGGCTCGGGGCCCTGTGCACGCTACGGCACATACTCATTAAAGCATAATGAATCCCCTGAGGTTAATTACGCGCTGCAAATAAACTTTAGCTTTTGCGTTACAGGCAATGCCGGTGAAAATTCGAAAGAAAATTGTAGTTTCTGCATTACACGAAATGTTGATAAAAATTCAAGAGCAAATTGTCGTATCCAGTTCAAAGCTAGTTTCTGCGTTGCACGCAATGGCGGTGAAAGTACATAAATAAATGGACGTATCCAGTTCAAAGCGTGTATCTGTGCTCTGTCATTTTCAAATACCTTAGATTTTCTCATGGACAAAAACTGCTTATAATCAACGTTATCGTCTCTGAATTTGAGAACACGTTCAAGATTACATAAGAATCTGTTTGTCTGTATCTTTTCGGATTTTAACTCCCATAGTCTCTGTAAATTGCTTAAGTTATACTGGCTGTGTGAGTCTGACAAATGTTCGCAAAGTGGCGTCTGTTGTGATGTGTTAAACGCTGAAACATTTTTCATTTCTGTTACTTTAATACGTTCGTCAATTTGCTTGTTCTGTTGTTCACATTTCTTATCGACTTCCGTATCCAGAGTGTGTGAAAGTTCTGGTGACTTTAAATTAAACTCGTCGCGTATCTGCGATGCATTTTCAGAACATTGTTCAGTGACCGCACTAATTTCATCGCTATGTGATTCTGTTGTGGCTACATGTATATTATTTAATTCTTGTGCAACAGATGTAATTTCTTCATTACTGTTCCTAGCATGAGCCTTACTTTCTTCACATGATTGTTCTTTCGTGTCGTGACGTTGCACGGTAACAGCTGTAATCTGTTCGCTAACTTGTTTGTTCTGTTCGTTAAGGTTGTCATGTTTTTCGTTCGACTGTTTGAAGAGGTTGTCGAAACTTTCATTACGTTGTTTGTACGATTCATTAAGTTGTTTGAAATTTTCTCTCGTTTCTTGTCTGAGATTCTCGTTAAGTTGTATCATTAATGCTATGAATCGATCCATGTCAAAATTGGCTACTGTATTCCTTGTGCTGTTTAATAGCGTATCTGCAATTGGCACCTTTTCTGTAACCATTTGGTTAGTCTGTGATTCTTGAAAATGCTCGCCAATCGGTTGTGCACTGTTAGTCCCTAAATCGGAATTAAATAAATCTGTCCTACTTTGAGTATACTGTTCATTTTCGTTGGAAAAATTTGTCTGTTCATCACGTAATTCCTGCAAACCGGGTGTGTCAAGCTGGGCAGCGCTCATTGCAACAAAACGCCCCGCGTTATCAATTGTCGTTAAATTAACAGAGGACACAATTGAATTTGTCTGTTCATCACTAGGATCAAAAAGAATATTAGTGGTCGGTACGCACTGATTGTCTACAAATGGAGGATTGTCATCATTACACCGAGTGTCGCAAGTACTATCGGTCATATTATTTGACTCGGCTATTTCACTCATTATATATCGCGATGTACTGTTAACAGTTTTTCGCGGCATTTTTCACTAATCAAAATTATTCACAAATGAAACAAACACAATGCAAAATGCAACAAACACAAATACAACAAAGAGCAACAAATTGCCGATGATCTGTGAAAGAAAGACTGACAAATTAGGAAATGCGTTGCGCCAGGTGCTAATTACATTTAAGTAAATAAGAGCAGATATATGACTACTTCTCAGAAGATTCACAAAGAAATACGATCCTGGCCGGATGTCGCGAAGTGTAACCTCCCCACAAAAATTAAGGAATGATAATTGACCATAAACCACACAATAATATTAATTAAATAATGAACCATGAACGAAATGTAACCTCCTAACAGAAATAATAATATCTGGTCAATTTTATAAGGTCAGCAGCGCTGACCTTCGGCCCTGTATTCTGAATAACAAAAGCAAAATTCTTATCTCAATAAAAACTGCAACTATATCTGCTCTTATTTATCGACACAGCTTCGTGCAATGCTGGCGTATATATATTTTTTTTTAATTCTTGGAAGGAATGCATAGGAAATATTCTTTAAATTGAAATGAATGCTTTTTCTTCAAAAGAGTGGAAAAATTCTTTAAATTGAAATGATTACTTTTCTTTAAAAGAGTTACTTTATAAAAAAATTATTATTGGGGAATTTTTTCTGAACAAATTAAATTACAATTAACATACATTATTAAATATGCGCAATGCTGCTTCTTTACCTTCTACAATACTCACCGTCCAGGATCCTGACCAGAGTCGCGAGCAGAGCACACAGCCGACGCATGCCGACTCCCTACTACCGTATCCGACTGACTACTACTGCAGACTCGCGCAGACAAGCGCAGACTGACTTGTACTGTCGACTCGCGCAGACTAGCGCAGACTCGCGACAAGCAACAACTAACAATAAACTACTCTCTGGTCAGAGATTCTGTCATGTCTCGCCCATCGCCGGCGAAGCATACACCTTACAAGCTTTTTTTTACAATTTTGTGGTTTGGGGTTGTACACTTCTTTCTTGCATGCCTGTTGACCAGTACTTGTCTAAAAAAGTTTTTCAAGTTGGTCATAGCTATGACATTGTTCTGCAGCCTCTGTCGCCCAGAGAGAGGCATCCCCTTACATGAAGAGTACTACAAATGCAGTCTTTTGCTGTCTCGGAAGCACACCTCTAAATGATTTTATAGATAGCATCAGGTGAGGTGTCTTCCTGTCTTGAATGAAGATGGCAGTTTTCTGTGCTTAATGAAGCTTTCCTTTACCGATATATTTGTAGTCTGTTGCATTACTTTATTCGCGCCCGGCGAAATACTGCTCGGCGTATTTTGTTGTTGTACACATTCTCTGCGCTGTGAAACCATGTGATTACTAGTAACACGTATCTCTCTCCATTGAAGCGAGGAGGTTATCTTGATTTAAACTTTTATTCTCCTGCATCGCCCTGTTTAACTCTTTTACTTCATCTGACATTTGTTGAAATTCAGAATTAAAATTCTCTACTTCATCAAATAGAACTAGATGCTACTTGAGACCTGCTCGCTGTATTACCAATGGTAATTCATCCTTTAATTTTTCCATGATCTGTGCATCCTTTTGTGCTAACCACTGATTAAATTCCGTAACTATTTTCTGCTCTTGGATAACGAAATGGGTCTGAATCTGTTCTGCGCTGTGTAGTGACAAGTTCTGAACTTCTTCTGAAATTTGACTAACTGTTTTCTATAAAGTTGACTGGACTGACTGCACATAGTGCAAATCAGTACCAATCTGTGTTATCTTTTCAGGTAATTTTTCTTAGTCTTGTTTAAATTGAACAAATTATTGTCTTAGCTCATCGAGCTGAGATTTGAACTGTTCAGAAAATTTCTCAAGTGTATTCGCGATCTGCTGTTCTGCAAACTACACTCCTGGAAATGGAAAAAAGAACACATTGACACCGGTGTGTCAGACCCACCATACTTGCTCCGGACACTGCGAGAGGGCTGTACAAGCAATGATCACACGCACGGCACAGCGGACACACCAGGAACCGCGGTGTTGGCCGTCGAATGGCGCTAGCTGCGCAGCATTTGTGCACCGCCGCCGTCAGTGTCAGCCAGTTTGCCGTGGCATACGGAGCTCCATCGCAGTCTTTAACACTGGTAGCATGCCGCGACAGCGTGGACGTGAACCGTATGTGCAGTTGACGGACTTTGAGCGAGGGCGTATAGTGGGCATGCGGGAGGCCGGGTGGACGTACCGCCGAATTGCTCAACACGTGGGGCGTGAGGTCTCCACAGTACATCGATGTTGTCGCCAGTGGTCGGCGGAAGGTGCACGTGCCCGTCGACCTGGGACCGGACCGCAGCGACGCACGGATGCACGCCAAGACCGTAGGATCCTACGCAGTGCCGTAGGGGACCGCACCGCCACTTCCCAGCAAATTAGGGACACTGTTGCTCCTGGGGTATCTGCGAGGACCATTCGCAACCGTCTCCATGAAGCTGGGCTACGGTCCCGCACACCGTTAGGCCGTCTTCCGCTCACGCCCCAACATCGTGCAGCCCGCCTCCAGTGGTGTCGCGACAGGCGTGAATGGAGGGACGAATGGAGACGTGTCGTCTTCAGCGATGAGAGTCGCTTCTGCCTTGGTGCCAATGATGGTCGTATGCGTGTTTGACGCCGTGCAGGTGAGCGCCACAATCAGGACTGCATACGACCGAGGCACACAGGGCCAACACCCGGCATCATGGTGTGGGGAGCGATCTCCTACACTGGCCGTACACCACTGGTGATCGTCGAGGGGACACTGAATAGTGCACGGTACATCCAAACCGTCATCGAACCCATCGTTCTACCATTCCTAGACCGGCAAGGGAACTTGCTGTTCCAACAGGACAATGCACGTCCGCATGTATCCCGTGCCACCCAACGTGCTCTAGAAGGTGTAAGTCAACTACCCTGGCCAGCAAGATCTCCGGATCTGTCCCCCATTGAGCATGTTTGGGACTGGATGAAGCGTCGTCTCACGCGGTCTGCACGTCCAGCACGAACGCTGGTCCAACTGAGGCGCCAGGTGGAAATGGCATGGCAAGCCGTTCCACAGGACTACATCCAGCATCTCTACGATCGTCTCCATGGGAAAATAGCAGCCTGCATTGCTGCGAAAGGTGGATATACACTGTACTAGTGCCGACATTGTGCATGCTCTGTTGCCTGTGTCTATGTGCCTGTGGTTCTGTCAGTGTGATCATGTGATGTATCTGACCCCAGGAATGTGTCAATAAAGTTTCCCCTTCCTGGGACAATGAATTCACGGTGTTCTTATTTCAATTTCCAGGAGTGTATTTTACCGTGACATCGATTCGCTCATCATGAGCTTTAGCCTGTTCTATCTGCTTTTCAAAAAATTTTTTCAAAGTAGTATCAATTCGTTCTGCCTGGTTCTCAGAAAATATTTTCAGAGTATTATCGATTCGTTCAAATTGCTGGTTCGCATTCTTATTCACATGCTCCTGAATCCTAAAAAATAATCTTTCAGACCCATCTATCACAGGTAGACTTACGACCCCATCCTGAGTGCCCACGTCGGTTTGAGGTTGATTAATTACACTATAAACACTTTCTCGATCGGAAATATCCTGTTCTAAATTCTTGTGAATTGCTTCGTCTACAGCTCGGTCTTGTTCACTTTCATCAGAGAAAGACATTTTCACATATTTGCCAAACTTTGCCATAACCCGTAATTATTGTATAGTTATCCCGGTACCTCACACGCAATCATTTCAGACTGATATTTTATGAAATGTCAACTCACTAAAATGGCTTCGATTTAAACTTTTAATCTCCTGCATCTTGCATTTAGTTGCCATGTTAGTGGAACAAATTTCAATCAACGTTTGCCATCTTATTCACGCATCGTATTTCAGAACTTACTAACCAATTATTCAACATATTTATCCACTATTAACATGAAATTAAGATCATCTGTCTTCACTTTTTGAAATACGGTGCGTCGAAATATGGAATTCCAAGCTCGATCTCCTCAACGTTTACAGCCAAGCCTAGTCAGTTCCAGAAAACTCATCAATCGTCATCTAAAGTACTACTTTCCGTTTTCCCTCCAGACTGATTGTCCATGAAAAAGAAAATACATAAAAATTACAAAATTGTACAGTTATTACATAAATAATAGCATACGATCTGAAATGGTCCGCTAACGGCCGAAAATTTAAACTAAGCCGTACCTGTGCTTTTTTATGACTTGAGCGATTTTATTACGGAAATTGAGAAAATATCTCCCTAAACAGTAGTTGGTAAAGCAAGAATTAATGTCTTTTATTATTATGAACTTCTCTTCCTCCATTTAATAATGGAATTTGCACTTCAGATATATGCATTACGTAAAGTGAAAATATCGTGGTGTTAGGAATTATTATTCTGAGATCTTAGATATATGTTACTGCTACGAAAATTATATCTGGTTTGGATATTAAATATTTTTCTTTCTGTATAGAAAGAAATTGAAAATTCTTTTAATTTTGAAATATTACTTCATCAGACGCATCCCAAAGTTAATAAAAGCTTCTGCTATTGTAGTTCTACGTAAAGATAAATTTTCAACAGTTAGAGATAACCGTGCTGTGTTAATTGAAAATCGGATTTCAAGAGAAACGAAAGAAAACTAATTTTAAGCTACATTTGAAATTAAATTGAAATGCCACACGAGCTTCCACCCCTAAATAGTGTTGGCCACGTTTACGTAAATGGTAAGGAAAGGGAAAGGTTTTTCGTTTCAAAGCAAGAACAAATTTTTAAAACAAAACACTGATAATTATTATTTTACAGAAATTAAACTTACACGAAAAGGCAACAAGCTTCTATACATTGAATGGCGAACGGAGCCACGAGCGCAAGACCAGTCGAGAGCTACGCAACAAGATCAAAAAGTCAATTATTGATGGTTTGCAGCAAACAGCCACAAATTGGTTTCAGGTTACTCTATTCAAAAAGTACCGTTATCGCTCTCGAATTGTTTTACAGTTCATCATCAGACGATTTTTTCATGCTTTAATCAATACAAAAAGCCGTCTGATGAATTGTAAAAAGTGCGACACCGGTAATGGTACTAGTAATTTAAAACCAGTTTGTGGCTGGTTGCTGTACACCATCAACAATTTATTTATATAACAGCCACGCTCACAAGGCATGGCTATATATGACAGCACTACATTAAGATTAAAAAGACAAGGATAAGAGAGAGATAACATGGCTTCATTCCTTTATACAGTGGTTCATGGTATTTTTATATGTCACCGAAAAATATAAAGTTTCAATACACTACTTGTGATAAATATGTCTTGCGGAGAAGGTTTCACCATTAAGTCGGGCTACCTTTAACTTGATTTTAGAAGATGGTAATATTAGCTTATTTTCCCCCAAGAAAGACCAGTGCGACTTGTATTGTAGTTACAGGCTTGGTAACTTGAGTGAAGACGTGTGGAAGCAAGACACAGAACGGAAAGACCAGGAAAGGATGCAAAAAGATGCTGACAAGAAATATGCCCAGCAGAAGCTCTGCTCAGTGTACACCATGGACTTACAGGTTGTGAAAGTAGCTCCATTTTTAAGTGCAAGTGCAGTTTATTATAAAACAAAGTTGGCTGTTCATAACTTTACAATGTATAATTTAGAAAGTCGGGATGCAGTATGTTACTGGTTCGATGAAACGCAAGATGATTTGGTTGCATCATGTTTTGCCTCATGCATCGTGGACACCCTATCCAGAAAGATTAAGGAAAATCCCGTTCAATTCATTCTGTATTCAGAAGGCTGCACATATCAGAACAGAAATGTGATATTATCAAATGCTCTTTTAAGATTAGCAATAGATACTGGGGTATTGATTACACAAAAGTTTTTGGAGAAAGGCCATACTCAGATGGTCCACGGTTCCATTGAGTGCAAGCTTAAAGGACGTGGTTACACTTCCAAGCCAATACGCTATGATATCTAAAGAAGCGAGGAAAAAGCCACAGCCATACGAAGTCCATTACCTAGATTATTCCTTTTTCATCAACTACACAGAGATAAGTTTGTGGTTGTACGACTTCATTAGGCCTGGTAGAGCTTTAAAAAATGAGCCAACAGTTACCGATATGAGGGGCGCTACACTACCGCCAAAATGGTAATATTTACTACAAGTGAACATAATCAGTTAACACTTTTATATTCAGTAGACTCACTTCAGTAGAAGTCAATTTTCTGGGCTTTTTTGCATTTAGTTAGATTTTTAGAATTTTTTGTAATTGAAATTACCATCTGTGGAAAATCTGTAAGATGATGGATAATCGTAGTTAAGCCACAGATATACATCACTAGACTGAAAATACTGTATGAGAATAAAGCTGAAGTGACGCCAGTCTGCATTGTTGTCAGATTTATCCAAGGCAGTCGCTGTTTTGGGTGATCCCCCCACCTCGTCTCCCTGGGTTGTAGATGTGGGAATATCAATTAAATTCATATGCAAATTTTGAAAACTGATATGCAAATTAATTAAATTAAAAGTGATGGAAGTTTCAAAAAAGGTGGGAAACTCAAAAGATGGTAGCTATTTAAAATTTTTGATCCCTAGTTCACAACACTACCACCAGAGGGTGCTGATGGAGTCCCGCTACCCCACTTCCCCTCTTTCCTCCCCCACTTGTATACTGGCAGCAAAAACACTGAGCCTGTGCTGAGCTGCTGGAGAGGAAGGTACAGCCTATAGTTATTCATTTATTTTGAGGGAAAGTGTAGGCTGATGATGTGGAAGGCGCATGTATTGGCAACTACATATCCCAATTATACACCATTCACCCTCCGCTATCAACTCTGAACGTATGCGCAACTCTAGAAAAAGCTCCATCACCGCAGCGCTCTGACTAGGTAGCATTTTCGCAATCGCGTGGTATCTGCAGAACGTTGGCAAAACGTAGCCCTAATCATCTACACGTGGCTGCAGCTGCCGAGCCGTATTCTGTTTCTTTCGGCCCATCTGCCGATCAGATCGATAGGCGAGTGAATCAAGCGGCCTTTTCTTCGAAGGAGAACCCCACGTTATTCTGTAAGCATTTCGGAAACGATACCGCACTGGTATTGAAACAAGCGCCAACCGATCAAAAGCAAGCAGCTGTAGATCCTGCACGTGGACTGCAGCGTGCACAGCACCACAATCACGAAGTGCCTAGCAGTCGACACAGGCATGCCATTGTTCGCAGTACCGAAAAGCGTGTTTCGAGTTTTCGCTGATCACGTATTTCCATGCATGCATTATAATGATAAGGTGTTTGACTGTGTTCTTGAAACTGTCATTAATGCCACATTATGTCATTTTATTCTCATTCACATCGACGTCTTGTTTTGGATTTTACGTTTCAGAATATGAGTTAGGAATGGTGTGTAGCACCACATTGCACAAATACATCTATAAAATCATCCGAAAAATTGTTTAAGAGCGTGCCAAAAAGTAAGGAGATGCATAGAACGTGATTGTAACTCGCTCCTAGAGGTACAAATGATGAAGTAGCCTACTTCCCTATACGATACATCAACTATTTGGATGTTAAAATTTAAAAACCACCTTTTCGAGAGCGTGTGGCGAGTGCAGCTATTGAAGTTCATCGTAGGATCTTGCTGACTTGTTGCTGTTGCGTAACGGTGCATATAACTTAATCAGAGTTACATCGTAGACCTTACAGCCGATCCCTCGACCTCAATCTAAAAACTCAATCTCGGTTCTAGAATGCCCTCCGCTATAAAACAACAGTACCTGCGCTGTCTTCTGGAGCCAAGTTTGCTGTTATCTTGAAATATGTGCCAAGTTTGCTGTTATGTTGAAATATGTTATAGAGAAATTTATAATAGTAACTTCCTGCAATAAAACAGTATCGTCTTCAGATTCATAGATAAATTATTGGAGTGATGGTACTTTTAATGCAGATTTACTCTTATTGGTATTTACTCAGGGAGACTATTTTATATGCCTGAGTCACGATCACAGTGCGATCCGTCAAAACTGACTAAACAATCTTGTTCTCATTCCAAATTCATTTTGTTCACAGAATGGGTGTCTTTTCCGTGACCACCGATCGACGTGGCACGGCCATTCTGATTTAACTTTTTCGTGAATTCCCTAAACCACTTCAGGCAAATGCAGGGATAGTTCCTTTGAAAGGGCACGGCCGCATTCCTTCCCCATCCTTTCCTAATCATATGGGGCGGATGACCTCGCTATGTGGTCCCATCCTCCGAATCAAGCAACCAACCTTTTCCGAGACCGTCGGATATGTCGTCTTTCGAGTTTTGGAGCGTGTTTTTCTTACGCACCGCATTGTCATTGGGCTGGACCATGTTTCTGCGTCGTCGGCCGGTCGGATACATCCCGGCAGTCGGAAGCGTCGGAGGGTAGAGGACAAAACTGGTATCCTTCGCCTCTTGCACTGCATGCCGACTGCGTAGACGGAAGTGCCGCCAGAGGCTATCTGCTTTCACTTTTACTGGTAGCACCTGCTTCTTTGGCGATAACAGGCCCCACCACTTGTTTGTTGTGGACCTGGGATGGGCTGTCGTCAGAGTGTTGACCACCACGCCTGCCTTGTTGTCCTCAATAAGAGATGCGGTTTGTTGTGATTCTGCAGGCGCTGCAGTCATGGACTGTGCGGCTGGTCCGGGCGGAGGTTCGAGTCCTCCCTCGGGCATGGGTATGTGTGTTTGTCCTTAGAATAATGTAAGTTCGGAAGAATCGAATGCTTTATCCTCAGCAACAGGCAAACGGGACAACGCTTCAGCGTTTCCGTGCTTAGCAGTGGACCGATACAAGATATCGTAGCGGTACTGCGAGAGGAACACTGGGCGGAGTGGCACTAACTACATGAATGTCCATGGGCGAAGGTTCCCGAGCCTGTGTGTCCTTGATTCGATTCCGGCGCGAAGCAAAGGGCCTGGAATGGTTGTGATTGTCTGATCTGAGCTTTTTATGGCAAACACTTTGAACATGCCCTTTCTTATTACAGAAAAAGCAAATAGCTTGGCGTGACGGACAATTCTCACGCGAATGTCTAGTTGCACACCGCGGGCATGATTTCACTGCATTTGCTTGCTTTCGCGGGACACGTGGCGGTGCGGACGTGCGCGAAGGCTGTTTACAGTTCCGCGCAGCGCGCGCGGCGGGCCGGGTAATGCGACACACAGCTGGCGAAGGTTCAAACGATTCCTGAGCAAAGTCAAGTGTGTCTTGTCTATCCAATATGTCTATCACTTGTTGAAGGGAGGGATTGACGAGTTTCAAAATCTGTTCCCGTATGCGAACATCAGAAACGTTCTGTGCTATTGCATCACGTACCATTGTATCTGAATAAGGGAGTCCACAGTCACATTCAAATGCACACTCCCTAGTAAATCCTTGCAAAGTTGCAACCCACTCCCGATTAGTTTGACCGGCCGTACGTTTTGTACGGAAGAACGTATACCGTTTTGCAACTACATTTACTGTTTCCTTGAAATAGGCATCTAATGCAGACAAAATTTCTTCGTATGACAGAGTTGCTACGTCGCGTCGGGGAAACAATTTCACTATCACACGGTAGGTGGACACACCTACACACGAAAGCAAAAACGGCTGCCGCTCATTATCTTGAATTCTGTAGGCGGCGAGATGAAATCCAAATTGTCGGGACCATTCCGGCCATGTCTCGTTGGCCGCCTCGTAGGGCCTAAATTGAAGTGCAACAGCATGGTGTGGCTGCGGTAGCGATGAAGCGGCGGCGGCCGCATCGTTTTGCAGCGCACGTTGACCCTGGACGAGCCGTCCAAAGGCATCCAATAACGCCTGCGTCTGCTGATTCTGCAAGCGATAAAATTCGGACAGTACATCTGGAGAATGTGGCGAAGCCATGACACAAGCAAATTAGTGCAATACGAACGCTAAAGTCCCTTTTTAGACTCGTCGCCAATGTAGTGGACTGACAAAGGCAGCCAGTCCACAGTGACGGGTAGCGAAAGGCACGCGTACACACACGCCGACAGGCGTGAAGTCTGAAACAGGATACGTGATGAAAGCTATAAAGAAAAGAACGGAGCTTCTCGTATACTTAACTTTAATTTCTTGTTGTACATTGCTCTTGATAATACAAGTGAGACTCTCTCCAGATATGGTTAATAGCGCCTTGCTAGGTCGTAGCCATGGACTTAGCTGAAGGCTATTCTAACTGTCTCTCGGCAATTGAGAGAAAGGCTTCGTACGTGTAGTCGCTAGCAATGTCGTCCGTACAACGGGGGCGAGTGCTCGTACGTCTCTCTAGACCTGCCGTGTGGTGGCGCTCGGTCTACGATCACACAGTGGCGACACGCGGGTCCGACATGTACTAATGGACCGCGGCCGATTTAAAGCTACCACCTAGCAAGTGTGGTGTCTAGCGGTGACACCACAATTATTATGAACAATTGTTTATATTTTACATCATTCACGATGAGCCGATTTCGGCATATTGCCATCGTCAGGTGCTCTCTAAATACACAAGTAAGCGATGGTCTGAATTAATGGTCTTGTAACTATGAAGTGAAAAGCTATAATAAATCATTAGGTGTTTTTACCTTACATTTAGCATTATTGCTGTCATGTCCTGTCTTTTTTTTAGAAGTATTACTTTCTCCTAGGTCTACACTGGAGATATATATCGGATTTTACTTGGTTTCCAATTATGCTATTTTTCTGACAGTTCGGATGACAGTGCCGCGTGGGATTAACCGAGCGGTCTGGGGCGCTGCAGTCATGGACTGTGCGGCTGGTCCCGGCGGAGATTCGAATCCTCCTTCGGGCATGGATGTGTATGTTTGTCCTTAGGATAATTTAGGTTAAGTAGTGTGTAAGCTTAGGGACTGGTGACCTTAGCAGTTAAGTCCCATAAGATTTCACACACAGTTGAACATTTTTTTCGGATGACAGTGGATCAGCGATATTACATCTTACATACGTTTTTGCGTAGTTCGTTTTAGGTTTATTTGAGATTCTTATTTAACATTTTTAATTTTTTCGTAGTAATTTTATTATTAATCTATGTTGCTGTTAGGTCTCTGTTTTATGCTCTTTATGTTGTTATCACTGTTACTATGGATCTGTTATTTAGCGTCTTTGATTTATTACTTTACCCGCTTTCTTGGTTTATAACGTGAATAAAGTTCTCTATGTACTTTTTGTGCTTTAGGTCGTTCAGTAATTTTGTCACGTTGCTGTATGGATGTGAATGTATCTCCATTTTCTCGAGGATGCTCATGAGTGTTCGCTTCAGTGTAATATGGAAGATTTCTAGTGCTTCGGTTACAGTATCGCAAGTTGCGTGTGTTGTACTGGCTATCTCGTTATCGTGTTCTTGTCCGCAGCGAGAATAAGATACGCGCGACGTGTAATTCTGTTCAACACTTTATTTAGACGAGAAGTTTATTTTAAGCTCACATAACAGCAGAAAAAACATAATGAAACATTTCCAGTGCTACAAATATCACCAGTTTTTTTGATAACTGAGTGAGGGAAACAGTTACAGTAGCAGGAATACTAAAAAAGTCAAAGCAAATTATTCAATTCATGGAGCGCGCGCTGCGGCACGGAGAAAGCGTCTAACAGCGCTCCTGGCGGTCAGGGCGGGAACCATGTTGACATGCGCCGGCCGATCAGCTGATTAACTGATATTTGTTTCGGCTGACGCCGGGCGTCGCTACACCAGACCCTTTGGGAAAGCGGAGCGCCGTCCTTGGATGAAGCCGGAAAGTGACGTCCCTGAAGAGTGTCGCGAAGTGTACCCGTCGTCCGGAACGCGTTTGCCGTTCAATTGGGGCCGATAGAGGTTGCTGGGTGGCGGGCTGATGTTTCGCTTGATTGCGTTGCAGATGTGAATATGAAGAGTCTAGTAGGACGAACGTTGGTTTCACTCTATCGATGGAAACAGCATTCCTCTTGCTACGTGTGTACAGGATCGTAACTCTCGGGGTACGAACGTTTCCGATGCTTGTCGCGGTCGAATCTGCGTCAGCCTTTGTTTGAGATGGGCGACATCGTCGAACGAAATGGCGTGTGGGTCCACGAATTCACCGGGGAGCCGTAGGACTTCTACATATACCAGTTCTGCCTGTGAGACATCTAGATCCGGTTTATACATGTTGCGTAGGCCTAGCATAACCAGTGGTAACGCGAAGGTCCATTGTGATTCATGGCACGTATTATTTAGTTTGCCAACGGCACACTGTCCTATACTTTGCACAAACACTCGTGCCGTAACAGGTTTTCTCGATTTAACCAGGTCTTTATTTCGAAAGAGAAAGCTTGTGGTATAATAGTTTCTCACTGGTTCCCATGCTTACATCTCACATGTCACTGACCCTGAATAACTCGCTGTCGTTGTGTAACTATACACCGTCCCGTTGATTTTATTTCTGTCCAAAATTATATATATATATATATATATATATATATATATATATATATATATATATAAATCATGAGACCACTGGCTGGTTTTTAGTAGTTTATGCCCACGTTCGTTATTTGCTCCTGTATTCTCTTTCAAAACTTTATCGGGGCACATATTGCTCAAAATATTTCATTATAGAAGTTGGTAGGTGAATGTGCTCACAGAACATACGTGCCTCTAGAGCTACATTTCGCAATCGCGATAAAATAAAATGGAAATGCCGTGTGGCTAGGGCCTCCCGTCAGGTAGACCGTTCGCCTGGTGCAAGTCTTTCGAGTTGACGCCACTCCGGCGACTTGGTGTCGAGCAATCGCGATAATATCTGCCATCTCACAGGGCATAAGAGAACACGTTTTCGTGAACAACAGCATTCCCTAACTTAGGATCGTGCTATAGACGCACTTACACTTTGAAATGACGCTACAAAGAATGAATGCACAAAAAGTGCTTATAGAAATTGTCTCCAAATGAGGCAAAATCTGTTCATTTACTACCCGCGAGTTACTGTGGGGGCAAGAATTTCATCTTTACGTCACCCAAGATTGTAACAACGCATGGTACACATCGAGAACAAGTACGAACAACATATTGATAATGAAGCTTGGCCGCTATACGCTATACTGCTTTCTGAGTCTGTGTTTGTTCATGTTTACTTGTGTGCATCATTGTATCACTGGATTCGTGACCTAAGTCCTTTCTTACTCTAATTCTTCACAAAATGTTGAAACAACTCGGATTGGACAAAATATTGTAAACATAAGAGAAAATCAGTGCATACATTGCGCTAAAGTCAGCATAGATTCTTGGTACTCTTATGCCGAAGATAAGACCAGTTATTAAAACTTTCTGGTGTTACTGAGTGTCAAGTGTGTAGTTCTAAGTGATATTGGTAATATTCTGTAACGTAGATCGTAAGTCGTAGTGACGTAAGAGTAATATAGTTGCTTCTCTTCGCCGATTGAAGTCTCGTAGCATCTCGATGAACGCAGCCTGTAAATAATTAAGGTTGTTTCGGCATTGTCCAGTTTCTCTGCCCGTCAGTTTCTTGTAACTTAACTCGTACATATTTCTTTTACTTTATTTTAGAAGAGACGGTATTAAATGTGCCTCATATCATGTTTACAAATCGTACCTCAGTAGTGTACTTGCACTCAAACGTGTGTATAAAGGTGAAAAATTATTTTTATTTCAATAAGATCACTTTTTTTTTTATTCCTACACTCTATCTTTGGATGCGCTTTACTTAGATCAAGTTGTCGTGCGTATGGTGTATAGCACGCTAAACTTTCATTAGCAGCCAGAAATTATCGGAGCATAAAAAAATTTAATCTCTTTTTGCTCGATATATTCATAAATAAAGCCTAGTGGTGTGGACACGTGAAGAAAAAAATCTCTCTCCAACATTGCATCTACTTTGTTCCGAGGTCTGTGATAATTGCTCGCTCCAGAATCCTTTGTACATAAACTTAAAACTAAAATACCACTGTGATCAGAAACTATTCAGTCAATCTTCCAAGTACATTTTATGTTAACATTGCTATTGCTAGTCATCAATTGACGTGTATGTCCTAGCTTGCTTGTGTATTGAGTCCACAACCATTGACCAATGTAAACAGAATGCTCTGATTCACGCAGCTGAATGGAAGACATACCTACTTTAACCTAAGCGTATTTCTTCTTTTTACCATAGTTTACTTATTTCAATCGTGCGCATAGATAGGTATAAAGTGTGATACTTAAACATGGTGGAATCTCCTCGAGTCTCTGTGTGCATAGAGTCCTTTGATTTTACCATTGTGAGGATAAGCAAGTAAATAATATCCATCATGTGGAATATGTACAGTAATAAACGGACCATTATATCTTATTTGCCACTTAGCGTTTCTCTTGGCTGACAGAGAAGATTTCACATGGGTCTTAAGTAGTACTTTTTCTCTAACCACAAATCTAGTAACAGCATGTAGCTGTTTGTCAAAATGTTTCTTACGGCGTTGAGCTTGTTTTGTAATAGAGATCAATACCTGTCCTATCTTTTCATTTAAATCTCCAGGTTGTCTTGGAACAGATGGGATGGGGTGTTTCTTTCCTATTGTATATTAATTCCGACTGTGTAACTGTTGTTTCGTAAATAAGAAGATTATTTACTACCTGTTCAAAAACGTTTAAGTATTCAATCCATTTAGACTGTTTGTTGGCTATATATGTCCTCATAAACCTGTTCAGTTCACTAAAAACTCCTACCATCAGGTTGGATTGCGGGCTATCACTAAAAACTCTTTCCATCGGGTTGGATTGAGGGCTATATTTGGATATCAAAATTTGTTTCACCTGCTATTCTTTTAGAAATTGTTTCCAAGTATGACATGCAAAATTGATTGCATTATCTGATAAGATCGCCTGTGGTTTCCCAACAGACGGAAAGTAGTCATGTAGCATACGTTTAATAATAGGCTTAGCTGCGGTTGTTTTTGTGGCATACAGTTCCACATGTTCGAAAATACATCATATACACCAATTTTCTATTTCACCCCTCTTCTTGCAGAGGGTAAAGAACCCATGGCATATATGCATACCAGCTCTAGAGGGTTTTTTGGTAAAATAGGATGTAACTCTGCCTCGCAGTTCAGAATGACAGGCTTCGCCTCTTGACAAACAATACAAGTTTTCAGAATTTGTTATGTGCGTCGAAGCATATTGGGAAAACAGCAATACACATTCAACTTTTTACAGCACTTGCGGGCGCCGTATTGTCCCAAAGTGAAATGAGTATGCCAAATTAAACTTTTCTCACACGCTTCGCGTACACAAACGCACCACACATCGCTGCTTAGGCTTCGCCCATAGAATCACATATCTTTATACAACTTGTAATGCTGTCGTACGAGGCCGGTGTGGCCGAGCGGTTGTAGGCACTGCAATCTGGAACCGCGCGACCGCTACGGTCGCTGGTTCGAATCCTGCCTCGGGCATGGATGTGTGTGATGTTCTTAGGTTAGTTAGGTTTAAGTAGTTCTAAGTTCTAGGGGACTGATGACCTCAGATGTTAAGTCCCATAGTGCTCAAAGACATTTGAACCAATGCTGTCGTACAGGTGCAGGTGGGTTATTGTTTAATTAAAATCTGACTTTCTTCCACCGCTCATCTTCTTCCTGCAATTTCGCCATGTTGTTACACATACCCAAAAAATATTTTCTAAATTTAGTGTCTTTTTTTGAGCATAACATTAAATTCTGTGTTTTGTTCTATTAACTCATATAACGTTGTCTTTGCCCTTCACATATATAATTTCAAAATCATAAGACTGCAAAAACAAAGTCCACCATGCAAGGCGATTATGTAATAACTTACATGGGAGTAAAAAGCTTAATACTGGTGGTAACTGTAGACTCGTATATGTTTGCCAAATAGATAAATTTCTTGAATGTCCACACAATAGAAAGGGCTTCTGAATTTGTGTTGGAATATCTGCGTTCACATTCTGATAGTGTGCGGCTAGCAAAACCAATAACTTTAACATTGTCTGTGCCCCCACCTTCGTCCAGCTGAAACAGACAGGCTCCTTACCCCGAAAATGAAGCATCTGCCGCTATACAAAAATCTTTGCTCATGTCGGGATGTCCTAAAATATTGGAGTTTACCAAAGCATGTTTTATACTATCAAAATCAGCTTGGCACTGTTGCGTCCAGTTCCATTGTTTGCCCTTCTTTAATAAGTGTAATAATGCAGGGCTATTGAGCAGTCGGTTCGGAACGAACCGGCGGAAAAGTGAACACAAGCCTACGAATGCCTTTAGCTGTCGCTTTGTGCAAGGTGCTAGAAAGTTTTTTATCGCTAATAGTTTCTCAGGGTCAGACTTTATCCCAGCGGGCGAAATTATGTGACCGAGAAATTTGATGTATTTTCTTACAAATTTAGATTTCGTAACGTTCGCTGTAACACCAGCTGCTGAAAACCTTTGTAACATACTGTCAGAAAGTTCTATATGTTCATCCCAAGTAGGTGTTTCTATTAAGATGTCGTCTATATATACTGTGACTTTGTCTAAGAGGTCAGGTCCTAACACGATGTCGAGTGCAGTGATGAAAACTGCAGCACTCACTTTTAACCCGAAGGGCAAAACGCAGTACTGGTAGGACCTGCCCGCAAATATGAATGCTGTGTATTTCCTACTTTCAGGTGATAGGGAAATTTGCTAGTACGAACTACGGAGGTCGACACTAGTTAAAAATTGTACTCCGTGGAACCGCTGCAATTCTTCTTCTAGGTTTTCAAGTCGGGTGGTTACTGGAATAATAATCTTATTGATTTCCCTGGCATCGAGAACAAGTCTCACCGATTTATCCGCTTTCTTTACTGCAAGCAGTGGACTGCAATATGGAGGTCCCTATAAATTCCATGCAAGCATCCTTATCTCATGGGCCAAGCATCCTTCTTATCCCATGGGCCACTGCTTCTCTTTGTGACCACGGTATGGAATAAGTGTTTTTGCAGAACGTGTCTTGGGGCCGGACATCCATGCGATATTGATACGCTCTAATAACTCCAGGTTTCTTCTCGAACACTCGTACATAACGTAACAATACATTTCTGAGGTCGTCCTTTTGTTGCTAAGAGATTCCTGTGCATTCTGATATTTTATCCTCAAATTCGTGCTGCTCTACTTGCTGACACCACATTTCGTTCGAGTCATGCCATCGAAAGGTGTTGACTTTTAAAATTTGGATGTGTATAGCTTGACAAGGCTTGGCGTTGATACTTTTGACTTTTATCAGATCTACAGTACAGTTCCTTCCATTTATAAACAGATAACACTTCCCAGTTTTTAGGTCAATTTTTGCACATTTTTCACTTGAGAAATCCATGTCAAAAATACACCTTTCCGTCAGTCCTTCCACTACTATAAAAATTGTCTGAAAAATTATAAAAATTGCCTGAAAAACAAGATCTTCAATTTCGACCATGGTTTGTACCTAGGGCTTTTCCACCTAGGGCTCCTAATATCCTGCAGTTCTGCACTGGATAGGTCGGCAAAGCTTTGTGGCTGTCAATCTCTTTAGACAATGCCTTCGACATAACACTAATTTTTGCGCCAGTATCCACAAGGATATGAGTGGGTATTTTTCCTACTATAGCCTGTATGCTAGCCCGCACTATACCATCCTCTTCATACAACTGTGGTTCTCCCTCATTGGTTAACAAATCACGCATGTCCGTTTCACCTTGATATCTTAGCAAGTTAACATGGTAGCATGGTTCACCCACACGACTATTCATGGCCAACATTGGGGAGCATAATGAGGTCACGTTTAGTTTAACGCCCCATTATTACTGTTTGTAGGTGTTTTGTTCGTCACTTCTATAATATTCACCCCCGACGTGTTGTTACTCCATTGCACAATGCGATCATGACTTTGCCCTGAGTTTACAGGCATAATGTTACTTTGAGCTAGGGACTGATAGTGTTGATTGCTAATCAGGTACTGCCACTGCACATTTCGTGGGTTAGCCGTGTTGTTGCTAAATTGAGGCTGAAAATTACTGTGAGCGTTACCCCACTGATTTCCGTTATCGTTCCTATTCCAATTTCGCTTTCGGTTACCGGAATAGCCAGAGTAATTTCTGCCCCCATTTTTCCTTTTTCTTTTAAATCCTGGATTAAAATTTTGATTATAGTTCTTATTGAAATTGCCTCCCGAATTCGGGCCTGGCAAATGCGCTGCTGCGGCGGAATCGACAAAAGCCGCTCCTGACTCAGACGCGTACGCTACATTGTTGACGCCATACTGCGGCTGGCGCTGCGGAGGCTGGTTGCCACCGCTACTACGGAAATTATATTGATTGGTGTGGCTTTGTCTTGAGTCTTCATTAATTAAGTCAATACAGTCCAAGACAGATAGAAAATACTCCAAATTGCTTTCGGGTACTTGTACTAGCTTTTTCCGAATGTTTAGCGGTAGTTTAGCTTTCAGAATGCTTTGGACGTCCGTGTGTGTCACTGGTTCATCCCAGAATCTTGTTTTATTTAAATATTTGTCAAAGTACTTTTGCGATGATCCAAATTTTGGATTATATTGTTCGGGGTTGAATAAGGCTTTTCTTAATCTCTCTTGCGTGCCATGTGACCAATACTTTGAAAGAAACGCGTTTTCAAACTGTTCTAATGTCTGACAAGTTTCTGACATTTCCATCGCCCACAACGCTCCATCGCCTTGGATATAACTCGTAACATATTGCATCTTTTGCTGTTCCGATCACGTTTTAGGCAATACATTTTTGAATGACTTTATAAAAATTACCGGATGCACGGATTTTTTTTTCCGGGATAAACACTTGAAATTGACGGTGTTGAACAAAACTGATGACAAAGTGGGTTCAGCTATCTGCTGTTCCCTTCTTTCGTCTCGGTGCCGTTGGTTACCGTACACCTCATAGTTTGGTGAATACACATGTACATTCGAGGTAGGATATTCACTGACCGCACTATCGCTCTTACCTGTGGGTATGTTATCAAGTTCTTCTGCTGCATGTTGGTTTCGTTCTTTTATTGTACTAAGTTTCCTGTTTAGTTGCTCGACTATTTGATTCTGCCAACCTGGTAAGTCCTGTGTCATAGTTTCCTGTATCTGGCCCATGTCAGTTTGCAGTTTAACTACACATGTGTTATGTGTAGTGTATTCTTGCTCCATTGTCTTACTTATTGCTTTTTGTAGTTCTGTTTCTAGAGTACGGTTTATGTGTGTGTCTTTTTCTTCTAAAAAGTCCTCGAATTGCTATTTCTGCTGTTTTGTCAAGTCCTCAACTTGATTTACAGCTTCCTGCAGTTTTGTATTGAACTCGGTTTGCTTTACACTCGTGGCATTGAAATTTTCAGTTAACTTACTTATCAGGTTTGGCACATCCTTAACTGTGGTTTTCAAATTATCAATATCCCGATTCATACAGTTTAGATCTTCACGCACCACTTCTATTACCTGATCCGCTACTTTTTTTTTTTTTAGTTGTGTCGTCAGGTTATTGTGCATTTCAGTAAGGGTTTTTACATCACTGTCTAGCTTGTTCATTTTGTCTGTTGCATTCCCTATCTGTGCTGTGACATTTTGCATCTCTGTATTCATTTGGACTGTTACATTCCATATCTAAGCTGTGATATTTTCGGCCTGTGCATTCATTTGGGCTGTTACATTCCTTATCTATTTTGTGACATTTTCTGCCTGTGTATTCATTTGGACTGTTACATTCCCTATCTGTGTTGTTGTTATTCTTAACATCTGCATAATGTCTGGCTCTGCGGGACCTGGTACATCTGCAGTATCCGGAACAGTTTCTAGAGTTGACATATTTTCGTCTGTCGCTTGCGACTAGGCTATGATCGCGCTCGAGAAACGTACGACGCGAAGGCAATTTCTCGAGAATGTCTCCGGCACGCTCGAGAAGTTGACAGTGCTGCGCTCTTTGAGAAATTACGCAAACTTTCAGTACAGGAAGCACTGAGTCGCAGCGGTCGTACTCGTCGTACGTACGTGCACGGAAAACTTTGAAATTCTATGACTGATATCAACTGTACTACCGTTATTAATATGTACTGAAGTATTGGTATATGTCTCATACGACAAAAATCATAGAATTGTTGTTTAAAACAAAGCACAGAATTCGCATGAAACAGAAGCTTTATTCTTACAAAATAAATTACTTTGTACATTCTGCATGTATCATGCATGCTTAATCGTAAAAGAGTAATGCCATAGCCTTTTATATACAGAAACTGCGTACATGCGTTTACTTACTGAAGAAAGCAAGGAAACAAAAGTTGTTCAGCAGAAGGCATTTTTACATCCCATTGCTGCACTACCGTCGATTTTTGTTTAGAAATATGATTTTATTAACCAGGCCTTTTAGTCTGCTTCTTTGTTCTTTATAAGTAGTCCTGTTTTCGAAAATTTTCTTTCACTAGGAACGGAAGTTGCAGATATTGCAAGATTTTTTTTGCCACGACAGCTAGACCTGGGTAACTGTTTTCATTTTTTTTCCGGTAGTGTAAAGGATTATTCGTGCGTTGTAGGTACGGTTCTTCCAAATATCGTTGTACCTCCAGGTCTATGCTATCACAACCGCTTTTCATTAGATTTTTATTGGAAATCTCTTAATCGAAAGAAGAAGCCCATAAGGAACTACTGGCGTTTTGTACGAAATGGTACCCGTGGCTAGTGTCGTTAGCTGCTGAATGAGTAGATCGTACGGCCTCTACCACGTTTGTGCACACTGCAATTAGGCTTGCAACGGCATGTTTTGAACGAACGGGATTGGTAAATGGTAACGTTTTGAATCTTGGGTCGAGAACTGTGGCAACGGCATGTACTTTGTTTGTTTCTATGAATCCTAGCCGGGCTATTAGTGAGTTGTGCAGATGTTGCTGTAACTCTTGCGCTGTCGTGGTAGCCCACTTCCCATTGCATACGGTTAGGATTAGCTGTCTGATTATTGGAGTAGCTTTCGAGAGAGAGGTATAGTTTTCAGTTGAGATTTCACTTTTCACCACTTCAAATGGCTCCAGTACACATAAACATTCGCTCAAAATTCTCCACTCGTCAGCTGTGAGGCTCTCTACACCTGAATACAAAGATAATAAACAGGCTGCAATGCGTTCCTTTTGATCCACTAGACGTTGTAGCATATAAAACGTACTGTTCCATCGGCTTTCGGTGTGTGCTAAAAAAGGCACATGTTGCATATTTATGTTGCCACTGTGAATAAGTTATACAGCTGCCGTCATGTTACTGGTGTTGTCAGTTGTGATGCTTACAACTTTGTTTTCAATGTTCCATTTTGAAATCACGCTATCTAACGCCTCACTAATATTTAGCGCTGTGTGCTTTTCCGGGAAACGGAATGTCTCGAGAAAAAAATGGCTCTGAGCACTATGGGACTTAACATCTATGGTCATCAGTCCCCTAGAACTTAGAACTACTTAAACCTAACTAACCTAAGGACAGCACACAACACTCAGCCATCACGAGGCAGAGAAAATCCCTGAACACGCCGGGAATCGAACCCGGGAACCCGGGCGTGGGAAGCGAGAACGCTACCGCACGACCACGAGATGCGGGCAATGTCTCGAGAAATAAAGCTTTCAGGCACCAATTAGTGTTAATGAAATGACCAGTTACAGCAATATACGCCTCATTACTGAGTGAAGTCCAAATATCGGCCGTTAAAGAAACACAAGTAGAATCTTCCACGGCCAAGTTTACAGCCTCTTTCTGTTTATGGTAATCGTCCTCAATCATGAGGCGCAACTTTTTTCGATTTGGTATCGAGTATAGTGGGTCCAACAGTGAAACAAAACGTCGAAAACCAGTGTCCTCGACGATTGAAAGCGGTTAAAAATCGTCTGTTATCATGGCCACTAATGCTTCATCTAGCTGCTGTTGTCGTTTACTTCGCTCTATGAAGAGAAACGTAAGATTTAGATAAGTGCTCCTGAGAGGGGATATGTTATGCTCGACAACTAGTCCTATAAAATTAAATATCGTATCGTGCAAAAGCTAGGATAGTATAGGTTTGATTTTGGGGTTTGTTGTATATGTTATCGGAGTACGATTAAAAAATCAATGTTTTTTAAGCGTGGCGGACTGCTTCTGACACTATCCGAACTTTTGCACGGAATTCACCTTTTGTACCATACGTACCTAGATATTTTGTCTGCCTCGCACTATTGGAAGAATGAGCATCTGTATCCACGGACGTCGCTGTTTTATTGCTCGATAAATTGTGCAGTTTAAGATGTCTAATCATGGCCGGTGTATTTTTTGATAAATTACGGAGATTTTTACGACAAATGTTGCAAGTAACGTTATCTCCATCCTCCGCAGCGACTGAGGTCCACTAGTCGCTGCGACTGTGGTATCTGTATCTGCAATGTTTTCTATCTCTGTGTCAGGTATAGGTTGAGCAACTGATTCCTCATCTGACGAATTATCCATCGTTTTGGTTTGTGATCTTAATTTCACCATAGCTATATGTAATCGTAAACCAGCGTGCAGCCGAACTTCAGTACTATTGCGGCTCGTACTACACGTAAACAAATCACATATGACGCCGTCTCTTTCGCATAATTCAGTGTAGTAAAATATGTCTCTGGTAAAACAGTAGACTGATAAAAGACTTTTACGCGGGCAATCAGTGAAAATAATCCGCCACCTTGTGACGCATTCACGTATATTTTACTAACAGCAATCTACAAATCATCTAAAAAAATTGAACTCTTAAAAAAGAAAAAAAAAATGCAAGCTACGCTGTCAGTGTCGGAAAAATGCTATTCAGTCCCACATTTACGATCAACTAAAAGCGTAGTAGTGCTGTTGCTCTTACCTTACGTATTTTCTTTTGCCGGTCGTTTTCTTAGTAGTCGGTTAAAAATTTGATCTTCCGCAAGTTCCTTATTTTTTCAAAATTTTTATTTTATGGATATATGTGAATTTTATGGGCTGATTTCATTAGTAAATTTGCTGCTCTTATACGCAGTTAGCGTAACATGTAACAGAAACAATTGGTTATAGTCGCAATAATGGCTGGGAGAAAATACATAAATATTTCCACTTAAAATTAATACTAATTTTTTCTGAAAATTAACAAACGTCAAGGCACTCGGTCGCCATTTGTAACGCGTCCTCTTATATTATTATGTTTTGCTATTTTTATTGTTAGAAAAATCTTTATCCAGTCGGTCGTCGAAATTTTGAAATAAAAGTTATTGTAGATGTCGCGTAATAAATATTTCGTGTGAAGCGCTGTTAAGACACAGGCAAAGATCAATTGTGGAAACTAAGTCAAGTTGTGGTATATTCTGTGTCCTTAGTGATGTGTGCTTTCCCCAATTTGAATTCAGTTAGGTTTTTCCTCACAATGGAGATGTACTCTGATTCACTTAAACCCAATATGGTCCATGGATGTCTCTTTGTTCTTTCCTGGATCTGACGTTCCATTTCATGTATCTCTGAAGCCTTTGTTGTTACACCTCCAAATTTTATGAATGCTGCTATTATAGACAACAAATAAGTGAAATTGACATTGTTGATGAAGTTGCAAGTCATCCCTATTAGGATATCACCATCTCTAGTAAAACTTCCTCTCATGTCTCCCAAAACGAAGTTATACTGCTCTTCTCCTATTGTGTTAACATATTTCAGCCCAGCTGCATTCTCATATTAAAGAATACTGCCGACTGACTACATCAAATAAGAGGGCACGTAGATTCGCGAATGAGTGGTCAAAAAATAAATAGGCCTAAATAAATTGTGCAAACGTTAATACTGTGTAGGAAATGAGTCTTAAATATAGTTACACTCGTACACACTCAAATGTATGAGAACATACAAACAGGATAGAGGCACGTACATTTTGAGTGCAATCATCCCCCGTGGTATGGATAAAAAGAAATGCATTCATTCATCTTAGAAGGTAAATGCGTGGACTTCGGAATTAAATGAAAAGAAAGACTGCAGGTTCTGAATGTCGCGGCAAATATATTGAAATTGACGGTAGCGGCCACGAAAGGAAAAAGATGAACACATTCACGTACCTCTATTGTTGAGCAGCGTCGCCGTGAAGATCGTCGCCTCCATCTAAATTCTCTGCATAAAATTAAAATAATAGTAATAATTTTCCAGAATTTCAGGAGCTGGGACCCATGGTATCACAAGAGACAAAATAGCTCTGCTTCAAAATCACGTTCATTATTTAACCCAATTTTATCAGTAAGAAATGGCACAACACGTCTTAGCACTAGGACAGGATAACAGCGAAAGGTGACTTGAAAACTAATAAACGAAGAGTGTAAAGCTTCTTTTGTTCAGCAAATGCTTTACGCATTAATCTCTGGTAGTTGAACTAGTGTCTATATATTCATAAAAAAATTATATAATTCCTTTACATTTCCCTAGTACTTACCTTCGTGCAGTGACCGTAGGAGGTGCCCTGTGGTCCCTTCTCACAGTCAAGGTGTAAGAGTATTATCCCAGATCACGTAAGAAACAGACTGCCCGATCGCCTGGTCTAGCAGGCAACCCTTGTCAGGGAACGGCCACCAGGCGGCGACAGCTTCATACCCTTACTTCTGGAATCAACCACTAGATGGCACTCCGTTCTGTGAAATATGTGGCAACATCGGCCGAACGCGTGCAGCTTTCCACTATTTGGCGTCTGTGAAGTACAGCTATTTCTGACATACCGGTGGTAGAGGATCGAGTCGTCATACCGAGGACCTACGAGTATATCAACTGTGGAAGGAGTAGATGAACAAATCCTGAACTAAAAATGTTCAGATTTCCTGTCAAAGATAAAGAATGGTTACGCGAGTGGATTTTAAATTCAGGTAAATCAATAAATTAGTTAAGAGTAAGAATTAATTAATAGCCATAAGCATTCGATCCTATTTAAATTTTGTCGATGTTATATTCGATATAATGTGGCACCCCTTCCTGTACAAGAATCATATCATATAATTTTTAAATGAAATCTTTGCTGCTTTTTCCACTTTTTAAAACTGTTTATTTACTTCACTATCGTAATTTTGGGTGTAGAGGCATTTTTGTGTGCAATGTGAAAACTGAAACCAATTTTTTGTTATTTAGCGTATGGCTAATACAGACATATCATGAAATTACATATACATATGTACATATTGACACACAAGAAACTTAAGTTTGTCTTTACAACTGAATATCCAGTCCTTCTGCATCTGGAGTTGCTAGCAGGAAGTCCTCTTTGGCGCCGTGATAGGCTCGAATCCTGCATTCACTGACAATGTGGTGAACAGTCTGGTATGGAGCCACGCAGTCACAAGCTGGATCAGGCAGCTTCTTCCACTTAAAGAGAGCATCCCTGCATCGCCCATGGCTGGTTCGGATTCTGTTGAGAGTAGACCAGGTCTTGTGTGGTAAGTCCAATCCACTTGGAAGTTTAGCACCTGAGAAGATGTTATGCAGGTGCACATCTGTCACTGCTTCCCACCGACCTTTCCATTCAAGAGGTTTGAAATTCTTAGCAACCATGTCAGCAGCATCACACAGAGTTGGATGACGTGATTTCAGTCTCTTGCGATTTAAAAGTGGCAGGTCGCTATGCACGGTTAGGTTAGAATTCCTGGAGAACTTGTGGAATCCTCTCATAAGGGCAGTACATCTGCGTAGACCAGGAGGCATTATACCGGTTAACAGTGGAAGCCAATAAACTGGAGTAGATCTGATTGTGCCAGATATTATGCGCATTGTCGTATTCAGCTGGGTATCAACAAGCCTTGTATGATGACTATTCATCCAAACAGGTGCACAATACTCAGCACTTGAGTATACCAAGCCCAGAGCTGAAGTTCGCAGGGTGGTTGCTGAAGATCCCCAGGTAGTTCCGCATAGCTTATGGAGGATGTTGTTTCGAGTCCTCAGCTTTTGAGCTAAGTTAAGAAGGTGTTGTTTGAAGCATAGTGTACGATCCAGGATGACACCAAGATATTTTGGGTTCCAATTGTGACGAAGAATTTTGCCTCTGAAACGTACTTCCAGTTTTACGTTCGCCAACTGGTTATTTAGATGGAAGCTTCTGTTTTACTCACACTGGGTTGGAGTCTCCAGATTTTGAAGTAATTGTCTAATGCAGACAGGTCATTGGCTAAAATCTCTTCTGTTGTCTTCATTTCCTGGTGTTTGACGGCTAGAGCCAGGTCATCGGCATAGCAGTATTTTCTGGACGAAGTGTCAGGTAGATCAGATAGATATAGCTTGAACAGTAAGGGTGAGAGAACTGATCCTTGAGGCAATCCGTTGTTCAGCTTCCTCTCCTTACTTATGTTGCTTCCAGTGATTACCTGGAACTTCCGATCACTTAGCATGCTGTTAATCAGTCGAGCCATTGTTCTGCAGGGTATGATGCGGAGAAATTTGTAGATAAGGCCTTCCCTCCACACAGTGTCGAAGGCGGCAGTTAGATCAACAAATGCCACAGATGTTTTCTGCTTCATTTGGTAACCTGACTCTATGAAGGATGTGAGAGAGCATACTTGGTCGCAGCAGCTGCGCCCTGGTCTGAAGCCTGCCTGATCAACTGGAACGTTCTCTAAGATAGTGCTACTTATTCTGTTATATATTAGCCTTTCAAAAAGCTTGTAGCAGCAGGTGAGTAGGGAAATGGGGCGATAGTTTTCTATCTGATTCCTGGGTTTGCCAGGTTTCAGAACAGTTATTATCTTCATCTTTTTAAACTCAGATGGAAATTGACCAGTCAGCAGGATGTCAGTGAAGAATTCTGCCAGCCATTTCTTAGCTTTTCCTCCCATATGGATCAGGAATTCTGGATGGATACCATCGAATCCAGGTGCCTTAAGAGGTTTGAGGTCCTTCAGTCCAGTCAATGTCTGAAACTGTGAAGGAATGGGTATACTCAGATGAGGGAGATGCCTTCTTTTTCAGGTCGCGAAGCTGAAACCAATATAACATATGGATAACAAAATGCAAAGCATAGTGTGGTAACATTTGGTAAACAATTTAAGAAGCATTATCTTACAAGACCTTTCCCTTGGTTCTTGAAAGTGGCTCTAGAGCTGAAATCGCAACAGTGAAATAAATGAATAATGGTCGTCATCTAACTGCTAGATCATCGGTCCCTCTAAATCCTGGTATATACTAGAGCGAACGAAGGGAACGAGTGTAAAACCTCGTTTACATTGCTGCAAAAGAGTATTCATAGATAATTCGCCAATGTTCACTGCCATTCGTTTATACTTGTGAACAAGCGTTTATACTGGAATGAAGGGAGTAGAATAGAAGAGAACGAGCATAACATGCAAACTATAGACGCTGCCTATTTTAATTTTTTTTTAATCTGTGCGCTAATAATCCTCACACAGCTTTCACTTGAAAACGACACTACTTATAATAACAGGTCTGCGCGAGTGCGGATATCCCCAGTAATAACTGTGTTGCAGATAAAAGCGTACGTCTGTTGCGAATATTTGTGGGTTATCTTTAAACTGTACAAAGTAAATTTTTAACATAATTATGGTTTGCCATCTCTGGCTCTTCAAAGTTGACACCGCCAAAATATGCTCGAAAAACACGCTTTCACTTGTATATTACCGCGTTTGCAGCCCCCTTTCAACAACAATCCAAAATTCATCGTTTTGTGCCACTCATATATCATTTACGATAAGTTACATGCAAAGTAAAAGAATTTAAATTTGAAATGACTGTCACTGAAATATGTCCAGCCTTAATTCGCATCATAACCGAGTGCGCATTTTGAAAACTTTCTAGTGTTAACCTGCACGTGGAGATCTTTTTTACCACCATAATCCGTATCAGAAGAGCTGTATAGCAAAGAGGAAATAGACGGCATGGAAGGCGAGTGTAAAACCCTTGCGACTGCAATACAGTCTCCATTTAAACAGTAACTCGCGAGAAATGTTTGTGTGTTACTTTTCATTTATTTCATGTCGCATATGATTGTGAGAAATAAACTTGGTTTGTAGAATTACAGGAGCTAATCTACATTCTTAGATTGAAAACTCGGGAAAAACCACAGCCGATCATGAGCTACAGTCTGCAGTGTGACGAATGCATTTCGCGCGCAGCGCTCTAGCCGAACGCAAATCAGCGTCATTCACGCCACCGAAGATACAGCGTTGCCAATTCCGCGACATGGACAGGTCAGTTAGCATTGTAGCGTCGCCTGTGACATCTGTTGACCGACGGGTAAACTATTTTTACGGTTGCCTGTTCCGCCGTAAGGACGGTCAATCTGTTTCTTACGTGATCTGGGATATATATATATATATATATATATATATATATATATATATATAATTCCTTTACATTTCCCTAGTACTTACCTTCGTGCAGTGACCGTAGGAGGTGCCCTGTGGTCCCTTCTCACAGTCAAGGTTTCGTGAACGCTGCACGAAACACTTCACGGAAATGTACTGACCGGCGCACGCGACCTTGCTATCCGGTGGTGTTCGAATGACTACTGGACTCCCCAACGGCGTGTAGCGTGCCGCCAGACTCATCGTTGCGCGTGCGGTTGCTTGTAACTGACACATTAGTGACTGACAGCGTGAAGCTGGGGGCAATTTGAATAGGAAGCAAAAATCTGCGTTCAAATGGACCCTCACTATAGTGCAAAGAGGCGTAGAGACTAGATTTCCTGACCTACTGAATAAGGTCTTACCACCACAGCTCATGATTTACGTCCCACGTTACAAAACAAAATATAAAAAACGACACCTATGTTCATTGAACAATACCCATGATTGTGTATATGTTAATGTTAAGCTAGAATAAGTACTAGTATCTGTGAATTTCATTTGTTACATGTTTATCTTGCCCATGATGAGACAACTATGAAACCAAGAAAGCACATTATCAAATAGATCCTGGTAAAAGAGGGAGGAAGTGGAGAGCATAAGCAACTTTAAGGAGGAATTTCTCGCACTTACTAATCCAGATACCCTTGCAGCCATACAGCCTGGATCGATACACTGAAATATACAATCTCGTAACACTTCCTCGTTTACAGCAAAAATGTAACTCCAGAATCATAGAAAAGACTTGTGAAATGTAATGTTATCAACGTTGAAGATGTTTTTTTGTACGTAGCAACGATGACACTGTGAATCGTCGTGTAGAACTGAACTATAAATTTGATCTAAAAGACGATGTAATGTAAAATCCATGTATTTGATCTAAACGACGATGTAATGTATTATCCAAGTATTCGATCTAAAAGACGATGTAATGTAATATCCATGTATTTGATGTAAAAGATGATGTAACGTAATATCCATGTATTTGATGTAAAGAACGATGTAGTAATTTTTGTATCTAGTATACAAGTATTATGTGTGTCCTAGTGTGTAGGTTTTGTTTTCCTTGCTAAGTACCAGTGCCAGCACCAGTACTACATAAACTAAGTGATGAAGAGAACTCCATTAAAGAAATGAAAAATGCCATTTAAGGACGTGTGTAGAGGAGTCAAGAACTACCATTGTGTAAAGTGGTTGGGCTCATTGCCCGGCGCTTCAGTCTGGAACCGTGCGACTGCTACTGTCGCAGGTTCGAATCCTGCCTCCAGCATGGATGTGTGTGTTGTCCTTAGGTTAGTTAGGTTTAAGTAGTTCTAAGTTCTAGGGGACTGATGACCTCAGATGTTAAGTCCCATAGTGTTCAGAGTCCTTTGAACCTCATTGCCAGGAATTTCACATTTCTTCGGACAATTCTCCCAAGGGAGCATTGATAGTGTAATACCGGGCTATGCGGCAGGTACTGGCTTTTTCCGTAGCCTCTTCTCAACATCTCCAGTTGGCGGGAAGTCTTAGTATTGAATGGTTGTGTTGTTGCAGTGTATCGTATGGAACCCTGCGCAGACGGCTGGTCAGTGTGATTTAAGCAACTTGTAGTCATTGAATTCTTGATAGCAGAAGGTGTCACCTCAAACGAGATTCATCAGAGAATGAAACCAATTTATGGTGATTGTGTTGATGTGTGTACTGTGCGTCGTTGGGCGAGTAAGTTTAAGGATGGGGTCCCCAGATACTTGCTCCTGAAATGAAAGCGCACAAACTTCCTCCATACAGTCCAGATTTAGCACCATCTGACTTCCATCTGTTCCGATAGTGAAAGACTATCTGAAGGGACATCATTATACTTCTGATGAAGACGTTGAGATAATTGTGAGACTGTGGTTCCCGTAACAAAGTGTCGACTTCTTCCGTGACGGCTTCAGAAAACTTATTCATCGTTGGCAGAAATGTATCCAATTGGCTGGTGATTATGTGGAAAAATGAATATTGGTAATTAAACATCACATTCTAAGGATTATTTCTGCGTTTGATTTATTAAAATATTCCCATCCAAACTCAATTAACGAAGACGGAGGCATTGCTTTTCATTTAACCCTCTTATCTAATTATGAAGTTTCTACCAGTTTGTCCTATGTAGAATTTGTGACATGTGTTACACGAAGTTTTTTTAAACGCCAGGGTTCTTGTGCATGGGAATTTAGCAGAGTTTTGTGAATTTAGTGTTTGAGGCTGTGTGTGTTTTGAAATGCAAATGCGATGTCGGTTTTGTTGAATACTTTGTTGATTTTGTCCGAGATGTATCCTGGATAAGCTGCGGTTACGTATTTTGCTTTCTTCTTTTTCGTTATGTGTATGTTTAGCATTATTTCTTTATGTATATTGTGTTTCACGTTGTATTGTGGTATAATCGTGTTACAAATTTTGGGGGCATAATCGTTTTACTGGGCTATGTATTATGATTTTTATTTCTTTCTGAATTGCTTCGTCTTGTGGTGGTAAATTTATTAATCTGTTCAGCATTTTGTGGAAGAATGCGTGATTGTTGGCTTTTGGATGTCATGAGTGTGCATAGATAATACAGTCTGTTGTGGTAGACTTTCTGTAAATTCGGAAGCAATGTTTGTTGCTAGTGTTCTTAATAGTTCGGTCGAGAAAATTAACTGTTTCGTTAGTTTTGTGTTCTCTGGTAAATTTTATATTGGGGTGTAATCGATTCAGCGTTTTATGTATTTCGTCTAGGGCAGTAAGGTTACCTTCTATAACGGTTGCATACCAATGCTGTATGTTGCACTGGCCAACGCCAATGGGAGGGATCAGCAACTGACCCCACAACCGTCACACATTCTCTATCTAGGATAAATCACATTACTTATGTATTTCCATAATTTTGGCAGATTAGAAGATTAAAATGTTGATTATTATTACTGGGAAAGGGTTTCTGGGACTTTTTAGTAAAAAGTAAATAGTTTTTTGCATTTATTTGTATTATTTCACAATTACAAGGATTACTCAGATTCACATTCAGAACACTTTACATTACGAACTACTACTTCTTTCTTGGTGTGTACAGGGCAGATATACTTCCTGCAAGAAGTGCAAGCCTTCATGTACTTACAGTCTTTGCTTCTGGCGCATAAGTAACAGCGTCCTTTCTTTGGCAGATTATGCACAGCTGCACGTGTTACTTTCCGTCGCGGCTCCGTAACGTTGTTTCCTCTGCTCACAGCACCTTGATTTTTGATTACACTCATACCCAAAAGTTGATAACGCTGTAGTGTATTTTGAGTGTAGGCCTACAGCATTTTGAGCGCGTCTTTTCATGTTAAGTTCACGAGCTGTCAGGTAATTCTTTGTCCATTCCTTGTTTGTATCTTAAAATACAACATATGAATTGTATGCTGCAATGTCAATCAAGTTGAAAAACACCGCCATTGGCCATCGACACGTTGCTCGATGGCAGCTGTACGTTCTTACACACTTATCGAATGTATCCACTCCTGACTTTGTACAATTGTAGAATAGGATGATGTATGGCTTCTCTTGCGTCACATTCATATCATGATGTTGGGTTGACAATACTGTAACAACCTTTCCTTTTTTAGGCACGTAACTGACTAAAGTGGCATCATCACTAAAGGCTAATCGGATTGTTCCCGGTGTAGCTTTTTTTTTAGAGAAACAGGACGGAGTTCTATAGGAACATCGCGTTTGTCACTCCGAATAGTACCAACAGTAGTTATTTTCTCTTTCAAAAGATCAGATGCGAGTGGAACGGTAGTGAACTTTCTGTCCATGGTAACATTTCTTCCAGATTGTTTGAAGTTAGACATTTCAATCAATCTTCTATTTCAGTGCCACTGTTATGGTTCGTCTCATTAGCGTGCTTTCCAACGTAGGGATCCGCAGCGAAGCAGTATTTCGTATCTGAATCACGCAACAGGCTCACCTCTGTTGGTTTTGTTGGAATATATAGCCTGAATGGGCATCGCCCATGGGAGGTCACAAGTTCTTCATCCACTGTGATTGACTCACTAGGATTATAAAACTCATGAAATTTACTATGATGTTCCATATATCCCTGATAGGAGCAAATTTGTCGGTCTGTTTTCTAGCTGCTCGAGTTAGAGCATCATCAAAACGCAAGCATTTCAGTAAGAGGCTCAGTCTATGCTCCGAAAATGAAGCTCGGTACATTGGAAAGTTTTCTTTACTAAATACATCACGTAAACTGTCCTTGTTCTGTCCATGGACTCCACACAGTTCAATTGAATTCCATTTGCTGACACAATTTTTTCCCTTTTAAATGTTTTCGAATTTTTAATGAAAATATCTTCAGATGATTCCCTAAGATTTCCAAGCTTTTGATTGGTGCACATCAAAATGTTATCCAGGATATTATCATCGAGTACGTGAGAAAAGCTTTGCCTGGTGTATCAGGTTTTATCCCTGGCTTAGTTCCTTTCGGGGTTCTCATTACATTAGCAACAGACCTCCTCCTTTGATTTACGTAAGGGCTTCTCATTCATATCATACTTGACGGGGCCACTATGTCTTTTTCAAGTTGACCAATTTGTGCTTTCGGCCTGGGTCGTCTTCTTGTTGGTTGAATATCTATAAAAATAAGAAAACAGAACCGAACACTAGCAAACTAAGCACTCTACCGAGACACACATCCTAATATACTCAAAAATATCTGCAAAAAGTAATAAAAATCAATACTTACCCTGTTCACTTTCATCAAACTCGCTGCTGTCAGAAACTACTTGATCTGGAATTTCCATGACTACATCTTCGCCGGCCGAGGTGGCCGAGCGGTTCTAGGCGCTACAGTCTGGGACCGCGCGACCGCTACGGTCGCAGGTTTGAATCCTGCCTCGGGCATGGGTGTGTGTGATGCCTTAGGTTAGTTCGGTTTAAGTAGTTCTAAGTTCTAGGAGACTGATGACCTCAGAAGTTAAGTCCCATAGTGCTCACAGCCACTACATCTTCAGTTTCACTGCTTGAGCGTTCGCATAGTTCACCACTAAATTCATTGTCTGAACTCTCAAGCAAATTTCTAATTTCGTCATCTGCCAATTTCGTCTTCTTGTACATTCTGTCAAATGCTACAAAGATATTACCTTCCACTCACCACACTGTTTACCGGTTGACTGCGAGTGATGATTGTTGACCTGCTACATCTTCAGTTATAACAATCGCTATAACTCAACAATGAGTGTAAACCAAAAGCTGTTCTTATTGTCGATTGTAGCAATTATAATTACGATAAATGTCATGTATTTATTAACACGACAGGAGTTTTAGCCTAAAAACTTCGTTGGGGTCAGTTACTGACCTCCCGCTCCCATTGGTAGGCAACTGATAAGCATTAAAGTGTCGTCTACATATCTGTAATAGTATATCATTTTCTGATAAGTTGTGTCTTTTGTTTCAAAAAATTTTTCTTCCCAACTGTTAAGGAATGTCAGCTTTGGTTCCAGCAATGATGCATGCCGTCGCGACTTCACCTTTGTGTGTTTATATTTTACTATCAAATTTGAAGTAATTTTGGTGTAAGACAAGTTTTGATAGTTGTAAAATTTCTGTAGTGCCCTGTACTGAGATTTTTAAGTATTTGAGTAAGTTTTGTTTTATGATATCTATTGTTTCCTGGATTGGGAGTTCGTTTATACTGTAGGTTAGTAATGCCGAAAGATACAACTCTATCATTTGGGAGTATTTTTATGTCTTTGATTTTTTTAGCCAATGTTCTAGAATTCTTTATTGTATATTTTTTGTTGTATGTGTAAAATTTTTAAGACGTTGTTTAATTTCTGGCTTGTGTAATATGTGGGATTGTTAATACTTTCTACTACAGGACGCATAGGAACAGATTGTTTATGTATCTTAGAGTGTGCACAGAACTTTGGTGTTCTGGGGGGTATCCATGCCCATTTTTGGTAATTTCCAATAATGTGTACCTATCGAAACCTGCGGGCTCCAAACGATAGATTTCGAATGTGCGATTCTAAAACGATCACGCGATTGTGTTGGCGGGCGTTATGAGCATGTTTATAGTGGTGACTACAGCAACGACAAAAGAGCGTTACTAAAATACTTGTAATTGCAAAGGAAACGACTTATCTCACTCGTTGTCGTCATGAGGAAGTCCATTTGATGCGTATGCTACAGGAAGCATTCCCTTTTTGCCGTAACCTAGGTAGATTCTGCCATTGTCACGCAAACAGATGGATAGAGTGTCACATGCGTCAACTTTTCCTTGCAACCGCAAGTTATGGAAAGATACTGAAACAAGTAGAGTTCGCCTCTTTCTCCTGAACGCCCTTCTCTTTTAACGGAAGATTTCACTTGATTTCCAGTCTGGAACCGCGCGACCGCTACGGTCGTAGGTTCGAATCCTACCTCGGGCATGGATGTGTGTGATGTCCTTCGGTTAGTTAGGTTTTAAGTAGTTCTAAGTTCTAGGGGACTAATGACCTTAGAAGTTAAGTCCCATAGTACTCAAAGCCATTTGAACCATTTTTGAACCAAACACACACAAGTCTACAGCTACATCTACATACTCTGCAAATGACATTTATGTGCCTGGCAGAGTGTTCATCAAACCGCTTTCACAATTCTCTATTGTTCCAATCTCGTATAGCGCGCGGGAAGAACGAATACCTGTATCTTTCCGTACGAGCTCTGATTTCCATTATTCTATCATCGTGATCGTTTCTCCCCATGCAGAGCGGTGCCAACAAAATATTTTCACACTCGGAGGAGATAATTGGTGATTGGAATTTCATGGATTCCGCCGCAACGAGAAACGCCTTTCTTTTAATGATCTCCACCCCGAGTCTTGTATCATTTCAGTAACACACTCTCCCATATTTCGCGATAATACAAAACGTGCTGCCCTTCTTTGAACTTTTTCGATGTACTCCGTCAGTCCTATCTGGTAAGGTTCCGACACCATGCAGCAGTATTCTAAAAGAGGACGGACAAGCATAGGGTAGGCAGTGCCCTTAATAGATGTGTTACATTTTATAAGTGTCCTGCCAATAAAACGCAGCCTTTGGTTAGCCTTCCTCACAATAATTTCTATGTGTTCCTTCCAATTTAAGTTGTTCGTAATTGTAATTCCTAGGTATTTAGTTGAATTTACGGCCTTTAGATTTGTCTGATTGATCCTGTAGCCGAAATTTAACGGATTTCTTTTAGCACTCATGTGTATGACCTCATACTTTTCGTTATTTAGGGTCAATTGCCAATTTTCGCACCATAGGGTATCTTTTCTAAATCGTTTTGAAATTTGTTTTGATCTTCTGATGACCTTATTAGTCGATAAACGACAGCGTCATCTGCGAGCAACCTAAGACAGCTGCTCATTTTGTCTGCCAAATCGTTTATATAGATAAGGGACAGGAAAGGGCATATAACACTCCCTTGGGGAATGCCACAAATCACCTCAGTTTTACTCAATGACTTTCCGTTAAACATGCAAACACACATACACACACAGAAAGTCATCCATGCAGTTGACTTTCGTTTAAGGAGCACTTCTTAACGATCGAATTCGTCTGATCTGAATGCCGAATGTGAAATTTACGGTGGCTGGGAGTTAATTTTCGCTGAACGGTAGTTGCGGCATTGGAATGAGAAAATAGTGCACGTTTTCTTCAGTGTCCATATCGTGGTGTAGTTGTTAGACATGTGCAATGCAGATGTTGATGCCTTCAGGCTGCTAAATGTTGACGTCTCTAGCTGTAAGCTTAAAAGTGATGACCAAAGGCAGAGTCGAACGGTGATGCATGCTCTGCAACGTGCTCGCAGAGCTGGTAGGAAATTCTTCTGGTAAATCATTCCGTTCCTCCCCAACGCGATTGACAACTGATGGTGCATTGTGTACTGCCTAAGCTTGACGAGATTTCAGTTGCGCTGGAATCCTTAATACAAGGTCCAGTCGCATTAACTCAGCTCGCTCTGTTCCTCCATGAGGCGCATAAGGTGGTAGATAATAGTGCATCCCGACTCCTGGTCACTGTGTAAATGAAACTGGAACGATCACATATTCAGTGTTGCAGGTTGGGCAGGTCAATGACTGAATAACAAGTAAAAGAGCAGAGAAACTGGTGAGATCCAAAGCAGATAGGCTCGAAAACGTTGAAACAAGGGCAGCTCGTTTCGAAACAGGGACGAGCGTTCCATGGATATGATTTGCCTGTTGAGGTGGTAATCATTAAAAAGATATCTCCAACACAAGCGTATGGTAGAATGGAAAGACATGATTCCAAGTCACAGACAACATTTCTTCTGCTAGGAAGCCATTGTATTTGTAGCAGGATTTTGTGTACGATCTCAATCTAATGTCTAAGCTAACGCTGCATTTTGAGTGATTCCTCACATAGCACGGCATCTGATGTATGTGTATATTCTCCGTCTAGCATCATTCTTCATGGCCTGCAATCCTGTGAACATGACATTACTTTATAAATCCGGTAAGATGGATGACTTTATTACGACCTTACACCATGTGGCGTCCTGCTTTCTGACAGTACAGTCCTGCACTTCCCACCGAATGGTTAATACGCGATTAACGTGGTCACAGTCAACGTGCAGTGCGGCATTTGTAGCTGGTGGTGCAAACTGTATCATAGGAAGCAATACTGTACCTTGATTTGATACTCGTTACCACGATTTATAACACCAAGTATAGTTTTAACGTGAAAATCGAGACAGCGATACTCGCATCTGTTTTTTGCTTCGTATTCCTGTAGAACCAAGGCTGGTGTACACACGCAGCTTAACATAGAAATGGCTATCATGTTTTTTGGGGATTACGTCTCTTTCCTCCTAAGACGCACTGGTACCACTCACAAGAAAAGCGCGTCGACCCATCCCGGATTGTTCGCTCAGTGTTGATTAAAGTGTTACTGTTTGGTCGTACAAGCTTTAAGTTATTGGCGAAGTCTTCTGCTCACCACAGTATGTGAAACTTCGTAGATGTATGTATGTTTAAGAACTGTTGGATAGTGCTAATTGCTTATTTTATAGTCTATTCAACGCACGATTCAATGTCCTCGGTTCAATATTCATTGTGCCAAGTATAAGTTCATAACACGGGAATGAGTTAACACTTGTTTAACCGAAGATTTGAGCGATTTTCGTACTAAATCCATTATTTGCGGCGTTGTTGCAGGAGTATTTGTTTTAAAAGCATAATATTACACCCTTTACACGATGTGAGGTGAGGTCTATCGGTACAATGTTCGTTGCAGTAAGCATAAGAGCCACACCCGAAGAGTGAAGTTTACACTTCTCTAGCTGGATATTTCATTGATTTTAGTACTATATCCACTATCTACACTGTCATTCTTCGTTCTGAAAACATTCTTTCCCTTTTTTATCGGTCCTAAGATAAAAAGAACGGTGGTATACGTTTAAGCAAGGAATAATTTGCAAGCTTTTCACTCTTTTACTTTGCACTTCTCCACTCCTATCCTTTCCTAGATCCCTCCCTCTTTCCTGTTGCCCCCTTTTCCCCCTTGACATCTGTATCTACATCTACATGAATACTCTGCAGTTAATCACTTTCACATTATTTCCCTGCTGTTTCACTCTCCAAAAACCCATGGAAATAATGAACAAGTAAACTTTACGGTACAAGTACTGATGTCTCTCATCACAATGGTCATGTCTCCCATGTATGTTGCGCTAAACAAAATATCGTGGCATTCAGCGGAGAAGGTTGGCGATTCGAATTTAGTGAAAACACCTAGTTACAATGTAAAGCACCTACGTTTCAATAATTTCCATTCTAACTTATTTACCATATTCGTGACACAGTATCCCCTATTTCGTGATAATACAAAACGAACTGCCCTTCTTCGAACTTTTCCGATGTCTTCCGACAGACCTACCTCGCACGGATTCCACACTGCACAGGAATACTCACGAACAAGTGTGTTGTAAGCGGTCACTGTAACTGATTTGTTTCATCTTCTACGTATTCTACCAATAAAACACGGCCTTTGGGCTTCCTTTCCCACAATATTTTCAATATGACGGTTCTATTTCAAGTTGTTCGTGATCGTCGCTCCTAGATATTTAGATGAATCGATAACCTTGAAATTTGACTGGTATATCGTTAAGCTAAATTTAACGGAATTGTTTTTCTATTCATGTGGAGAACCTCACAAATTTTATTGTTTAAGGTCAATTGGAACGTTTTGCAACGTGAAGATATATTTTCAACACCATTTTGGAATTAGCTTTGCTTCCCTGAGGAGTTTACTGGACGGCAGCATTACCTACCACAAATATAAGAGAAATGTCCCGATAGTCTGCTAAATAGCTTATGTATACTAGAAATAGCACAAGGTCTACATCACTTTACTTACGGAGACACACTCATTACTTTCATTTTACTAGGTGACGTCCCGTCAGTTACTGCGAACTGTGACCTTCCAGACAGCAAATCACGAATCCAGTCGCACAGCTGAGACAGTAATGCATAAGGAAGCAATGTGGTTGGAAGCCCGTTATGAGGAGTGATATCAAAAGCCTTTTTGAAACTTAAGAGCCCCTGTACGCTCTACGTCGTGCGAATGAAGTGCCAGTTGTGCCTCACAAGGATGATTCTACCCAAATGCATGCTGGTTTAATGTCAATAACGTAATATATTTCGGAGTATTTCATAACGTTGGAACAAAGTTTTGTTCAAACGTCCTGCTACTTGTTGATTTCAATTAAATGGATCTGTAACTCAGTGGAGTACGTTTATTTTCTTTCGCATGTATTGCGGTGTTCTGCGCAACTTTCCATTCTCCTCCCTCTTCATAAATACTAGAATACTCCTCACGACGTCGTAGAAAAAGTAATTAAACTGCTGCATGGTTGACGTTCGGGATGCACTCTTGAATTGTTATCCCACTCAAGAAAGATATTGCCTGTAGAAACACAATCGTTCTGCTACGACTGTGATAGGGTGATGACAACGTAGTGGAACATGTCAGGTGAGGCTGTGATAGTTTTGTTACTTCCTGGAATGACAGAGAATTATCTTACGAGATTCACTTGATATGTAAATGGTATACCAATCAAAGATTATGAATGAATTGCACTTTGGTGTCTCATCGACTTGTCAAGTTTATGTTTACAGACAGAGGAGATTACTTTCACGCAGCAGCTACAACTAATCTCATTGCCTGCATTGCGTATTATCCGTATCAGCCATCACACGGGCAATGAGGAGGCGATGGACGCTGCAGTTGGTCGCTTGCTCCATGAAAATGTCGACGCACTGTAAACAGTAAGAGGCAGTAGCACTCAGTTCCAGCCTGGCACGAATGACATTTTACCTCCTCTGTGACAGAGCTACAAACGGTTATATCGCATTCAGAATGGCATCTTTAGATGTTTTGTCATCACAAGAGGTCTCGCTACTTTCAGAAACCAGTAGATTAGAGATAAGAAACATAAAATACTGCGGAACTTGTACTGAACATGCACAAATCTGTTAATGAAAACGTATCAGTAAATACTCTGTTAACTGTGTTTCATTTAGCAACTACTCTCCCACCCATGTTGTCGTATTTACTTTGGAGTCAGGTAAAGCTACTTGAGTATGACGAAAGACTTCACGTGTAACTAAGGTATCCATTTGTTGTATGGTATTACGATGAGACACCAATTGTATTACTGTAATGGACATTGAAAGCGTTTCCCGTTATGTTATCGAACAAAATGAAACACAAGTATCAGAGAAATTGTGAACAATATACTCCGCATCGTTATTGAAAACCGTCTGACGATGCAGAGGTAGTTTTTCGATTCCACACATTTAGTGACTTGCTGATTTAGAGTTAAGGCACATTTAAAGTGCAATCTCCATAACAAAACAAACAAAAGAAAATAAAAACCAACTTCCTTCATGATTGATCAGTAAGGGGCGAGAGAAGGTAGACACATGTTGGTGCCGGATTAGAAGACGTGTGGTAGACGTGTTTGCGACCAGGCTCTTTGGTGCTGTCTTCCAGGTTGCATTTGTTACTCTGTGACTACAAGGCAACTCATTTTGTTGCCAACAAATGTCATCTGCGAAGGACACGTCCCAGTGAAGCAGTTCGTAACACTAAACACTTTTTTGCCACCAGTTGTACGAGGTCTGTTCAAAAAATTCCGTAATATTCGTAATTTCCCGTCAATGATGTATTGGAGGGAAATACGGTTGGCATCCCTGAACACGCCTGTTTTAAATGTCTAACTGACGGAACTTTCAGTGTTGTATGTCTGTCTGTTAGTTATTGCTCCGTGCTGTGTTGAGTAGAACGTTGTGTCGCAAAGTTTGAGAATTACGAGATTGCAGGGTGAGAGGGGCAACGCGTCAACATTAAATTTTGCGTGAAACTCAAGAAAACCTCTACAGAGACACACCAAATGATGCAGGAAGTCTGTGGTGATGAGTGCTTAAGCCGTACTCGGTGTTACGCATGGCTCACACGGTTTAAAAGTGGCCGGACGGAAGTTAAAAGTGACTCTTCTGCGTCCACCGTCGACGCTCGTGTAAGGGACGTCAGCGAAATTGTGCGCGGCAGTCGCAGACCGACTGTCCGAGAGAAAGCAGAAGAATGTAACATTTCAGTTGGATCATGTTATGAAATCTTGACACTGGATCTTGGAATGCTTCATGTTTCTGCCAAGTTGCTCCTACGGCTCATGACTTAAGACCAGAGAGACCTCCGCCTCCGCTTTTGGATCACGCCAATCAAAGCGAGATGCTCCTCAAGAGAATCGTAACTGGTGATGAGATGTGGTTCTACGGTTATGACGTTGAGTCCAAGATTCACTCTTCACAGTGGGTCATGAAAGGTTCTCCAAGACCAAAAAAAGCTTTTCAGGTCAGGTCAAATGTCAAAGCCGTGCTGATAGTTTTCTTTGACTTTCAAGGATTGGTTCATCATGAGTTCATGCCAGAGGGACAAACGGTTACTCGATGGTACTATCGGGACGCCTGCGAGAAAATGAGAGGTGGAAACGGCCTGAAATGTGGCGAGACAATTTATGGCTGTTGCGTCACGATAACGCACCCCCACATTCATCCCTGTTGGTGCATGACAACGGCACAGAAAACGAAATCACCGTACTGCCTCATCCTCCGTACTCTCCGAATCTTTCCCATGTGGACTTTTTTTTTGTTTCCAAAGTTGAAAACCCCGTTGAAAGGCTGAACATTTGCTGCCATAGACGAGATAAAAGAAAATTCGCACGCGGTCGAGCAGGAGGGACGCCAAGGCTGTTTCCGTAAGTGAAAACGTCGTTAGGAGCGGTGTATCAATTCAGGGGGAGAGTAGTTCGAAGGAGAGCATGCGCAGTAAGTGAAGTAAGCGTAGAAAAACTTTGTGGCCAAAGTTATGGGATTCTTTGAACAAACATTGTATGTCAGTAACAATACATTTTTGTGTTTGAGATAATGTTTGTTACTTCTTATCCACTGTTTTCTCCTTATGAAGCCTCAATCCCGTCTCCAGCCATCCTGATTTAGGTTTTCCGTGATTTCCCTAAATCCTTCCAGGCAAATGCCGGGATGGTTCCTTTGAAAGGGCACGGCCGATTTCCTTCCCAACCCTTTCCTAACCCGAGCTTGCGCTCCGTCTCTAATGACCTCGTTCTCGACGGGACGTTAAACACTAACCACCACCACCTTATGAAGTTACCATACGGCTTTCAAATCGATATCAGGCCGCACTGATTTAGGTTTATTGTGGCCTCCTTAAATCTATTGCGGCAAATGCCAGGATCAATCCTTTTAAAGGGCACAGATGACTTCCTTCCCCATTCATCCCAATTCGAGGGTGTGCTTCACATCTAATCTCGTTTTCGATGAGACGTTGTACCGTAATTGCCGGCCGGGGTGGCCGAACAGTTCTAGGCGCTACAGTCTGGAACCTCGCGACCGCTACTGTCGCAAAATCGTTCAAATGGCTCTGAGCACTATGGGACTCAACTGCTGAGGTCATTAGTCCCCTAGAACTTAGAACTAGTTAAACCTAACTAACCTAAGGATATCACAAACATCCATGCCCGAGGCAGGATTCGAACCTGCGACCGTAGCGGTCTTGCGTTTCCAGACTGCAGTGCCTTTAACCAAACGGCCACTTCGGCCGGCGCTACAGTCGCAGGTTCGAATCCTGCCTAGGGCATGGATGTGTGTGATGTCCCTAGGTTAGTTAGTTATAAGTAGTTCTAAGTTCTAGGGGACTGATGACCTCAGAAGTGAAGTCCCATAGTGCTCAGAGCCATTTTTTGTACCGTAATTCTCCTTCCTTTCTTTCAACCTCAATATGACTACTGAAGGCAAGTATCGCATGATGGTTAATTGGTTATTGGATCCGCTGTCGTTGACCATGGTAGTAAATCACAGAAACGTCCTTCATCAACGCCTGCTTGTCTTTCTGAATGTGGTGATTAATTTACCTCAAAATTAATTTACCCCTAAACGATAGAACTTGACTCTTCGATAGCACTCTCTCTGTGGTGTCACCGCCAGACACCACACTTGCTAGGCGGTAGCCTTTAAATCGGCCGCGGTCCGTTAGTATACGTCGGACCCGCGTGTCGCCACTATCAGTGATTGCAGTTGTACAGCCGACTTTGCTAGCGATGGTTCACTGACAAAATACGCTCTCATTTGCCGAGACGATAGTTGGCATAGCCTTCAGCTACGTCATTTGCTACGACCTAGCAAGGCGCCATTACCAGTTACTATTGATACTGTAAATAATGTACCATCCAGAGCGACGTTCACCATTTGTGGATTAAAGTTAAGTATTCCACCAGCTACGTCCGTTTTTTTCTAAAGTCTAATTTCTTTGACCTGTTCCAGACCTCACGCCAGCCTGCGTGAGCTAAAACGCGTGCCTTTCGGCTTCCTCTAGTAACGGTGTTGGCTCTCCTGCCAACCCACAACACTCTCTGTACAGAGCACAGATGTTTTGAGTTGCCTTCACTGCTTTCACCTTTTTATTAAACACAAACGGAACACAATGTCAGAAACGTCAGACTTTTCTCCATTTTAGACTCCGTTTTCTAATGCATAAACGAACGTCAAAAAAGAGAAATATTGAAGTTGTCATGGCACGAGGTATGCTACAAACTTGAACAAAATAAGACAATAGTTAAATAGGCTTATAGCAACATGCCGTACAAAATCGCCACGGAGCATTCTGAAACATAGTATTATATCGTACCCAACGTTACATACTGTTATACTTGCTAATTCGAGCTCAGAAAAGTCCGATGGAAGTCATAGGCTCAATGCACGATGCCTAGCGATCACTTGGGCGGGCGCCGGTCTGTATCAAGCGACCGCTGGCTGATTGCGCAGAAGTTGGTCTTGGTGACAGACAATCACGAGCCCTTTCGCAAACATGGCTCCGCAAGAATTTTCTGTTACTGGCTTGTTAGAAAATGAACGAAACTGTCTCTGAACTTCTGTCGGACTCTCTTAACAGACAGACGGAGTACGGCTTAAAACAGAAAGGGAGGGGGTGGGTTGGATATCACAGCTTTTCGTTCGCACTGCGTGATGTTGAGTACTAGCCCAGGAAGAGGTTATTCACAACAACAGTTAAAAGCGGAAGTCACCACTTCTCGTACCATATGATGCTTACTCCATTATGACGAAAACGTGATGTTATCACATATGAAATTCGGTGGCTGTTTTAACTGAGGCTAGCTTGTGATGTGGGTTAGATTTCCCCTGGAAGTACCTGTTTCTGACAGCCACAAACATACCCTCTTCACCTGCAGAAACGCCAAGTTACGAACGCACGACTGTGCCGTTGTTCCAAATTGACATTAAACAGGTCCATCTGCTATTGACTGGGACAGAGTTGGATTGATTTTGGTTATCAGAGACAGAAGTCGTTGCTTGCAGAAACTCTGTCTCTAGTAAGCTGTTTATGAGTCAAGCGCATGCCATTGCATTGTTGCAATGATACAGTTTGCCACGTGCATTAACGAACGGCAATCATTACCTCTGTCACAACTGTCGTTGTACTACGTAAAAGTGCTAACGGATTAGAAAGTTAGTGTCTCCTGTTATGGTGTTACCTAGCCAGCGGTTGCTGAAAACTGCACAGACTAATACTGTAAATGAGAATATTCAAATGGTTAACGGCGAGTTCGCCCCTGTAACCATAACTGGCCGGCTCAGCTGCGGCGAACAGTGTTACTTCGCCAATTGAAACTGACGTGTATACGGAATCCAACATGATGTCCTCTACTTCTATTGCCGGTGTTAATTCTCTGAATTTTATTTCAGTAATCGATCCAGAATGATTTCTAACCTCATTATCGGAGTAGATAATGTAACATCATCCCCCACGTTTCTCTTGCACTGATTTTGCAAAAATCAGAAAGCGTGCCTACTGACTTTTCAACACTAAAACAACAAGATACCATGAATCAAACACAGTATACCTTTAATAGTAACCTATCATCTATGAATCAAAGAATAAATGACGTAGTTCATTAGCAAGACACTAAGTAATGATTCTTCTCCTTTGAAACATCACGTGGAACAAGTCAGTGAACAAGTTAAGAATCAAACCGACAGTTGAAAGTAGAAGCGGCTAACCACATAACAGAAGTGTTAAGATCCGATTTGGATCACATACACTACTGGCCATTAAAATTGCTACACCACGAAGATGACGTGCTACATAAGCGAAATTTAACCGACATGAAGATGATGCTATGAAATGCAAATGATTAGCTTTACAAACAGCAGTTGACCGGCGTTTCCTGGTGAAACGTTGTTGTGATGCCTCGTGTAAGGAGGAGAAATGCGTACCATCACGTTACGGACTCTGATAAAGGTCGGATTGTAGCCCATCGCGATTGCGGTTTATCGTATCGCGACATTGCTGCTCGCGTTGGTCGAGATCCAATGACTGTTAGCAAAATATGGAATCGGTGGGTTCAGGAGGGCAATATGGAACGCCGTGATGGATCCCAACGGCCTCGTATCGCTAGCAGTCGAGATGACAGGCATCTTATCCGCATGGCTGTAACGGATCGTGAAGCCACATCTTGATCCCTGAATCAACAGATGGGGGCTTTTGCAAGACAACAACCATCTGCACGAACAGTTCGACGACGTTTGCAGCAGAATGGACTATCAGCTCGGAGACCATGGCTGCGGTTACCCTTGACGCTGCATCACAGACAGGAGCGCCTGCCATGTTGAACTCAACGACGAACCTGGGTGCACAAATGGCAATACGTCATTTTTTCGGATGAATCCAGGTTCTGTTTACAGAATCATGATGGTCGCATCCGTGTTTGGCGACATCGCGGTGAACGCACATGGGAAGCGTGTATTCGTCATCGTCGTACTGGCGTATCACTGGCGTGATGGTATGGGGTGCCATTGGTTAGACGTCTCGGTCACCTCTTGTTCGCACTGAAGGCACTTTGAGCAGTGGACGTTACATTTCAGATGTGTTACGACCCGTGGCTCTACCCTTAATTTGATCCCTGCGAAACCCTACATTTCAGCAGGATAATGCACGACCGCATGTTGCAGTTCCTATACGGGCCTTTCTGCGATACAGAAAATGTTCGACTGCTGCCCTGGCCAGCACATTCTCCAGATCTCTCGCCAATTGAAAACGTTTGCTCAATGGTGGCGGAGCAACTGGCTCGTCACAATACGCCAGTCACTACTCGTGATGAACTGTGGTATCGTGTTGAAGCTGCGTGGGCAGCTGTACCTGTACACACCATCCAAAGTCTGACTCAATGCCCAGGAGTATCAAGGCCGTTATTACAGCCAGAGGTGGTTGTTCTGGGTACTGATTTCTCAGGTTCTATGCGCCCAAATTGCGTGAAAATGTAATCACATGTCAGTTCTAGTATAATATATTTGTCCAATGAATACCCGTTTATCACCTGTATTTCTTCTTGGTGCAGCAACTTTAATGGCCAGTAGCGTAAATACCGAAATATCATGTTTGCAAGAAACCATTAAGGGCCTTCCTGGATAGGTAAGAGATTTGTCCGAAAGTTTTGTACTATGCGTCTAGAGCAAAATAATCTGAAGCTCAGAGTTATTTGCTGAGCCCGAAAGCAAAATAGAATAATTTGTAAAAGAAAAGATACATAATGAACAGGGCTCCACAGTGCAAGCTGTCTAAAGCGAATCGTTTCGTAATGAGAACGTTGACTCAGGATCTGTCCAAATGGAAACAAGAGGTTGAAGTAAATTGACTAGACAAATTTGTCATGTGGAAAAGTAATCAATACTCTAAAAGAACAAATTGGTGATGAGACACCACTTATAGCTCTAGTAGATCGAGCCAGTGACCACTATCATAGTCCATTGTCGCAGAACACTGCATGCATTGATGACGTATCCTCATACAAACGATTGCCCCAAAACTATGCCAGTAGAAAGTTAGTGCAAAGACCCACCCTTAGTACTGTGTTGTTGGAGGAAATTCTCCTCAAACATGGACGATTTCAGGTGTTCATACCAGAGAAGAAAACTGTACATCCTGTTATTTTCATTAAAACTTTTAGAAATGTACCGCCTAAAACGTGGTCTTATCCACAAAAGATTCAATTCATCATAGACTTTATCCAGGGCGAGGCTGCCCTGTGGGCTACTGCAACTGTAGAACTTTGTCACTTGCGTGAACAATACGATAATGCCTTTTCTGCAAAATATTGGTCAAAATCCGTTCAAGAAAAATCCAGAGTTACACAGTGTTAGACAAGGAAGCTGAAGAAAAGAGTTTTGAGAAATATTTGAACAAGATTCACTTCTAGCATGGACTTGCGTCACATTAAGAGGTATTATGTATTCTGAAAGACAATTTGCCGATGTACATTAGTTGGTGAATCCAATTTGGAATACTTTTTATCTGTTCTAGACTCCATTGATTTAATAAATGAAGATGCAAGGGCTAGTAATAATGGAAATAATCATAGGAATGGGAATGGAATGAATCAGATAATGCCGCCGCGTGGCCAGTATGGCAACAACCACAATCGATTAGCTGACACCCACGCCGTATTCGTTGCCCCACTGCTGGCACCTCAGATGTCAGGTACTGGTGGGTATGTAGATTGACTCTCCACATCTTAAGGGAAGGAGGAGGACCGATGATGTGGGTTATCAAAATAATGCAGTAACCGTAATTAGTGGTATTCCATTGATCAAAACACATCACAATTCAATACAACACAAAATAATTCAAACAATCAGTGGCATTCTAATCACCAAAATCATCTACCTTTAATGAAAAAAAGTTACACCCCCAACGGAGTCCTGAAGTGAACTGTAGTATTGACATTCGTTGGCGTAATCAGAATCCCACAATGAATGTTGTCGAAGGCACAAATGAGACCTGTCCTGTAGTGGCTAGTTCAACAAACTGTGTCGCCCCCCACCGGTGTTGGCCATGAGATTGCGTGTGAAACTGATTTATGTGGTCACCTCTTAATGTCTACTGAAGATGTAGATGTGAGGGACGAATTAATGGCTAATTTTCACACGTTTACAGAAGGTTCAAGAAGAATAGTGCAAGCATGTGTCAGAGTTGCTATAGAAACTATTTCAACTGTTATCTTGCTCGACACTGGTGCAGTGATCAGTATTATGTCTACTGTATTATTTTTGATGAAATCAGTGAAGTTCGAAAGCTGTCAACTTATGAGTTCAAAATTACAGGATCGTTGGCGCAGAATGTAGTGAGTGGAAAGCAGTAAAAATCCAAACACATGTTAATGTAGTGGTAGGGGGCATAGCCATAGAACGCGTCTTTTTGCTAGTGGAAGATCTAATAGAAAGGTGTATTTTTGGTATTGAATTTTTAAGGGAGAAGTGTGCCATAATTGACTTAGAATTGGGTAAATGCTATCTTCGTGTTGATGAAAAGGACTTCGCCGTGTATTTAATCAAAATTCCTAAGTGGCACGATAAGTATTGTCAAAACATTGGATTACGGCTATCAAAACGAGACAGTTACTGGTTGATGTTTCATTTCATCGTAGTACTTCGAGTTGTGAAGATAAAAAGTTGGTTTAGGATAGGTCTTTGAGGCTACCAAATTACTCTCCAGTGACAGGAGCAATTTAAATATTTACCTGTGTGTCAAAGTATGTTCGTGTGTTTGACGAGAAGCCAGGTGTAATTAAAACTTATGGCTACTGAATGGAGGTGAAACCACATGAAAGTTTTGTATAAACACCTATTCATTTCCGTGGTCCAAGAGAGAGACAGTGATTCAACAAATACGACACATGTTAGAGTGGCGGTCATTGAGTCTTTATTCTCCCCTTACTGCAGTTCGCTTCTGGCAATGGCCGATCCCGATGGCAAAGTACTCCTCGTACTGGATACAAGGAAAATAATTGTGTCGGTACAGGTGTTAGGTTAGGTTAGGTTAGTAGTGTTTAACGTCCCGTCGACAACGAGGTCATTAGAGACGGAGCGCAAGCTCTGTTTAGGGAAGGATGAGGAAGGAAATCGGCCGTGCCCTTTCAAAGGAACCATCCCGGCATTTGCCTGAAACGATTTAGGTAAATCACGGAAAACCTAAATCAGGATGGCCGGAGACGGGATTGAACCGTCGGCCTCCCGAATGCGAGTCCAGTGTGCTAACCACTGCGCCACCTCGCTCGGTAGGTACAGGTGTGTCCTGTAAACTATGGTGGAGCAACTACAGAAGATTTTCCGTCTTAGGCATTTATTTAACATCGACACGCGATCTTCATACTGGCAGATTTTGCTCTCGAAAGACTCGAGAAGATGTACTGCTTTTATAGGTGCTAGAGGATCTTACTAATATCGGGTGTTTCAACTTTGGTCTGAACATTAGTTTGGGAGTCTTTATAGCCAAACCCGACACAGTGACTGGGGCAGGCTTATTGGATATACAGTAACTGTGTATGTGGCTGTTATCCTAATTGTTATTCCAACCTGGCAAGAATAAATCGAATTGTTAGAAAAAATGCAGAATTTTTTATGTGCTGCAGTTACTGAAAATTTGTCAAAATCCAAGTTTGTGCGAAGCAAGATCAAATTCCTAGGTCATGTAATTTTATCTGAGGGTATAACAACTGATCCTGAGAAACTGAAATTGTTAAGAATTTTCTGTTTCCAAGGAACAAACTGAACAATTGACAGCCTTAATAGGGTCATGTTTATTTTTTGGCGATTTGTGCCACTTCAGTTGTGGAATAGCAATCGTTATTAAGCCTGTTGAAGGAGAATAGTCTGTGGTACCGCACAGAGCATTACAAGGACTTTGAGGCTACAAAGCATGCATTAGTTCACTCCGGCATATTGTATCATCCTGACATGTGGAAATACATTGGTCTTGCATATGATGCGTCTTTTATGGCCTGGGTCCTGCCACTTGCAGCTCGTACCCAATAAAAAATAATTGAAATAAGAATAATCAGCATCACCAGCTGGACGTCACCTGAGTGCGTAAAGGGATATTCTGCAACTGAACTAGAGACCTTGGCCATTTGCTGGGCTTTTGAAAAATACTATTTACTTGGTTGACATAATGACATAGCAAGGTTTTCTGTGATCACCGATCCATGCGTTTCTTTCTGTCATGTATACTGCTACACAACAGCTTTGTACGTTGGACAACATTTCTTCAGTCATATGATTCTCACTGTTTGCACAAAGGGAAGTGACAATATCATTGTTGACGCCTTATCACGATTGCTTCAGGGATTACTTGAATCTTCAAAGATTCGGTAGAACAAACCTCCAAATTCATAATTATACTGACGAAAGATTCAAAGTATAAGAAATATTATCTATACATGTTTAAGAACATGAAGGAGTTACGAAGTAACGACCCCAGGCGGAGTAAAATGGCGCTTCTTCACCAGCAGTGGCATAATCCGAAGATACAACAATATTATCAATTATATGAAGTTGTCTTATTCTACAGAAGAGATGTCCAAAGTGACAAGTGTGTGTTCCGACCACCTATCAAAACGCTCTTGTATGGCATACTCATTATGTATGGGGGCATAATGGTGCAAAAAAGTGCTGTTTCACAAATATGTTGCGATACACACAACAAATTTTTGACAGCTTGTCTATTCTGCCAAAAGGCAAAACCATCGAACTTGGATAGTAAGACGGTAATGCACCCGATTTTACCTAGAAAACCTCTGAGTACGGTTTGTATCGACCTTTCATGGCCACTATCTTCCACCTATGGGGGCGTTAAAGACATCGTTGGCTTATATGACATCTTCTCTAAAAAAAAAAAAATAAAAAATAAAAAAAAAAATAAAAAAAAGTTCAGCTCTATGCAGTGCAATCAGGTGCTACAGCAGTCATTAGGAGAACAGGAAGTGGCCATATTCCTCTGGTAGGAGAGCTTGAATGGATTATATCCCACAACGCATCCATTATCACTTGTCGTAAATGTAGGAAATTCTTGAAAGATCAACAGATCAAGCAAATATTGGTCTTGCGGTTCAACCGACAAGCTGATCCCATGGAAAGGTTCTTTTGCGAGTTGAATCGTTTTATGAAGACCTACGCGCCTCATAAACAGACCAAATGCGTAGAGTTCCTTGGTGTATTCGAAGAAATAATGAATAATCTTCGTATATGTTCTACCTCTCAGTTCCAGTGAAAGGGAAAAAGAACAGAATGAGTGGCTGAACTCCATTCCACGCATTGTCATTGCTCTACTGTATGGAAAAAAAAATAGGAAATTGTTATCGGTGAAATTCCTGTGGTGCATCTTGGTTCATAATCAATTGCAAGCGCCAGTTTTCGGAAAAGTGATCCGTTGTGATGGTTTGCCGCGAAATTATTGGCAACATACACACTTATATTATATAGTGAATATATGACACTTATTGTGAAACCCACTTGTGATTCTACAGTTACTATAACGCCCTTCTATCTCCTAACTTGATAAGAAACATTCGTATAGTAACCTTCTATGGACGTAGGTAAATAAATTAAAAAATAAAATGGTCATTGGGGTTCGAACATGGGGCGCAAAAGTGAAGAAACCGCGTGGCTAGCCACCAGTTCGGCTAACGCTATTGTGAGCTGAAAGGCACATAAAGCACCTCGAAAACTTTGACTGTCATTTATTTTCTCAGAAAATGAGACACGTGAGGGCTTTAGGTGTGTTTTGACAAAAATGCTAGTTTGCGTCGTTTACTGGTGTACTAACCACTCCTACTATAGCCTAAAGTGTAAAGGACTCACATTTCATCCGAAACCACTGCAATGCCTTATTTTGGCGTTCGCAGCTCGTGGTCGTGCGGTAGCGTTCTCGCTTCCCGCGCCCGGGTTCCCGGGTTCGATTCCCGGCGGGGTCAGGGATTTTCTCTGCCTCGTGATGACTGGGTGTTGTGTGATGTCCTTAGGTTAGTTAGGTTTAAGTAGTTCTAAGTTCTAGGGGACTGATGACCGTAGATGTTAAGTCCCATAGTGCTCAGTGCCATTTGAACCATTTGGAGGCAGCACATGGTTGACCTTGGCTGTTGTATGGGGTAACCATGCAGATTATGGTGGCCTTGAAGCTTTCTAGCGACATTTTCTTTAATATACATGGATTTTGGTTGCGCTAATTGCTTTTACTCTAGTGGTTTCATTTCAGTTATTCGACTTTAGATTTCCTGTCAGTTCAACTAATCAGCTCTCTGGGTGGATGTTGTGAGAAGGATAGGCTGGAAACCGACCAGAGATAGCAAATAGGTTATCGGCGTTTTCGGGAAGACAACATAGACCGAACATAAGTTTGACAATACGTATTAAGGAAAATGCTGGATTACGAGAGCATCCTTGTTTTTACATAATTCTAGTTTATTCGAAACGTGTAACAAAAACAAAGGAACATTAACTAGACCAAATGTGTCAACTTCTGGATCAAATATACTTAATACCAGAAAAACATCCGATAATGCCTTTCTGTCACGATGTTTTACACTAACACTCTGTAACGTCTGTGGCGTGTTAAGTACACAATAAAGGTGAGGAAGCAATCGTAAGCAGTTGTCTGCGAGTATTTTGGGTCATTTAATATGGCGGCGCTGTGGCCTAAGCAACGTACAGCGTTAAGTCTGTAGCGCTGTAGTATCACCATTTTTCTGTCACTTTCTCTCTCCTAGAGCAACTGATCTGCATGGATCAAAGACTCATAACGACTGCGATAGTGAAAGAGATTATTTCGACTCATGATATAAAAACGCTGTTGAGAGAATGTGGAACATTACGTATAATATGAACTTACATACTTCTGATTTAGCAGTTGTGGGATGTAAGATCGCAGCGGAACTGTAATTAGCGACATTGTTGTAAGCTGCCATTTTGAATACGGACTGTAGTTTGATTAATTATAATAGCATTTAATCTCATACAGGAGCATCATGTATTCTAAAATTTAGCTCTGAAGGTCATTTATGCAAAAACATAATTTTATAAACGGAGAAGGTAAGTTTAATTCTTTGGTTATTTTAACTTCCTTCTTGTCTGTGTCTCGGAACATTATTTGGTATGTCCTAACTCGTAGGGAACTTTGTATCCTGCATCACGGTCGCTTATGCTCTATTTTGAGACATTAATTTTTGGATTTTTGTCGGAACGAATACACAACTCGGACACAGATTCCCATGCTGCAGAGTGAGTACCTCATAGCCAAAAATGGTTCAAATGGCTCTGAGCACTATGGGACTCAACTGCTGTGGTCATCAGTCCCCTAGAACTTAGAACTACTTAAACTAACCTCACATCCATGCCCGAGGCAGGATTCGAACCTGCGACCGTAGCAGCCGCACGGTTCCGGACTGCGCGCCTAGAACCGCGAGACCACAGCGGCCGGCTACCTCATAGCCCCCGAGATGGCTTTCCCATGGCGTACGACTGTGGCTCTGACAATTTTAGGAATATACAGAGTCGACGATCGCCGGAATTCTGCAGAGCCACAGAATTTTTTTTTTTTTTTTTTTTTTTTTTGCAGATGCTGACTTCGATATCGAGAGGCAGACAGGGTGTGATTATGAACTGTGACTGTCTAATCATTTTGTTTTATAGACTTGAGAATTCAAATAGGAATTAGATGTATACCTGTGAGTGTGGGAGATATTTATTTTAAAACATTGGGGAAGTTACTTCACTCGCCCACAGTAGTAATTTAACTTAAATTTATTGGGGAGAGAAGTTAAACTGGCGACGGTGATATCATCTAATATCCTAGACCAGGCATAAACGGATCCAAATAGTATAACGAATTGCGGACAAGCTTGATAAGGCCTGTATATTATGTCGTTTTTAATGAAATATCAAAATTTAAATGAAATTTCATTAAAGAATAATAATCAGTCACCTTTTTTAAATTTGCTTTTAGTTAATTTTCTTTACCTTCTGTACGTACGAACTTTGTTGTAGAATCTACCTCTTATTTACGTGTGGTAATAAAAATTTCATTTACACAGAATTACGTACATTTAAAATTACGTGAACTCATATTAACTGATTAAGAATATTTAGTTGAGAATTAAATCCTTTACATAATTCGGCCTTGGCACACATTTTCTAAATGCAGTGGTTTTTTTTATATTTAAATATTTACTGAGTTCTTTCCCGGCGTTAGCTATGGAACACAAGACTGTCTCTATTAGCAGAAAATGGTCAAATATTGCCAAGCCGACGTTTAATTATCACTGATAAAACACACTTCGCTATACATTTAAGTTATTTGAAAGAACCAAAATTGTTAAATTTCAACATTAACTATCCGCCTATGAATGCACAAATGTGAAAGTAGTTTAAAATCCGTCAGTCTCAGGATCGCTGTAAAAGAAGAACATTTTCTTAATTCACTGCTAATTTTTATCTGTTCCCGATTTACGGGTTTGGTTAATTTTTCATAGCGGAACAATTTTTTAAATGTGCCGCCGCTGCAAATCGTTCGGTCGCGGCACAGCCCAGCAACACCGCTAAAAATGCTGAAAATTCTTTACAGAAATATTATAGATGACATGGGCAAGCTAATTTACATTAATAATACACACTTTTGATAAATTATGATGTATTTGTACCACAACAATAATTCAACTTACATTAGTTTGTAATTTCTGCTCTAATGGCGGCTAAATCTCGATACAGACATAAGAAGTCTACCCATTCATAAAATACTTCGTCACAGCTTCCTCTCGCTTTCAGCTCTACAGGGAGATGACCAAAGAATCCACAGTACGTGGTGCTTTTATACTACTGCTGACTATTAACATTTCTTTGCAATCCCACAACATTATTTTCCTCTGGCTGAATTTTACATTTTTGTTATCGCAGATATTGACACATTTCACAAATATATTATGAATATAGAAACATTACCATCCTAAATACAGAGAGAATATTACTACAAAAAATATTACAATAATAATGAATGTCCTTTACACAAAATTAAATGATATTTTTTGTTAAATAATTACAGTATTTACAAATTGCTTCAGAGCGGCGTATATGGTGCAAATAAATTTTAGTTTATTAATAGTGTGAGTTTGCCAGGGAACGTTACATTGCCCCCTGGCAGCATTTGGCAAAGAGTTTTGTATACTTTGACACAATGGTGCCAGTAACGTTCTTTACAATTCTGTATTTTTTTTATGGAATGGCTCTTTTAATTAGTCCCAGGGTTATCTATGTTCATGGCTCCCCCATTTGGGTGAAGGCAGACAGGAAACCTGGGCAAAACTGTGCCGGAGCCCAGCCATCCCAGTTGGTTCATGATTAATCTTGTCTCTTTAACAGTCATTCTTTTGAATTGATTTAGCAGGTTGTCATCAACGGTTACATAATATCACAGTCACATACAGTTCAACGAAAGTTTTTTGTGTGTGATTAACAACTTGTTATTATTAATTTTGCGATATACTACAAGGTCACTTGTCCTAGGATATATCACTTAGTTTTTTTTTTAAATCACTTAGCACAACATCACTTTTTATAATGTTCCCACTACCTACGTGTTACAAATCCATCTCCTACACTTGTTAGTGTTCATCATTTTCTCTTATCAGTTTACGGGTATACATAATAAATGTTCAATGTTTATCAAAAATGGTGTCATTGACATGTTATGCAGTTTGTGTAAATATTTTGGAATATGTCAATAATGTTGTAGTTGGTGAGCGGTGCGGAGTGATTGTTGAGCGGCGCTCGGCGCGGCGCGTTGGCTCCGTGTAGGTCACCGCCCCCGGTGTTGACAGCTACGGCGCGGAGAGGCGTGTGGCTGTCTGGTCTGCTACGGGCTGCTGCGGCCGCTGCATGGCTGAGGTAGCCGGATGCGCGTTGTGTATCAGCTCGCCCGTGTGACATCTTCTTGTAGTGCTCCAGCAAACATGCAACAAGTTCACAAACAGTGTACTATCCTTATGGGCATTTTTCCTGCTGTGGGAAAAAACGCACACAGTTATTGGCAGTTATTATTCAGTAGGCCTTCACTAGTCTGGTTTGCACAATGTTTCGTTATCATAGTAACACGTTTTATTGGCACACAATATTTTTTCACCATGTCATGACTTGTCATTAGTCACACGCAGGTTTTCACCTTAGGACAAAATGCATCTCTGTAGTCAATGCGCTTTCCTAGCGTCCCTTGACACACAAAGAGTTATAGTTTGGCACTAACTTGGTCCACCGTCCGTTATCGGCTCACTGTTCGTGTCGTGCTAGTTCCTTGTCCACTTGCACACACGGCGATGATAGTTTCTTATTGCTTGTTCAAAACAACCTCGTGACGTATTGCTGCAGGTTTAACAGTCACTGTCTGTCTCTGCCACACAATACTGCACTTTTGTTTAAGTTTTTTTCATTTACAATGTCCGTTGTGCAATTTTTTTTAACAGCACATTCGTAACTTCTTTGTTCGCTCTTTACCAAGGTGTGTGATATTTGCGTACATGGTAACAAATATTAAAATTTCGTATTAGTTTGCCCAAAAATCATCTATATTTATGTTCGCGTAGATTTTATTTGTGCATTCCAGCCGGATTCAGGCATATTGTTCAATAACTCCTTTGAAATTATGTCTCACTTTACTTGCTAGGTCCTACGTAACTACAGTGTAGTCTCTGTAGGCTAAAATTGACTTGGACTGTATGTATCAGACTAGCTCTTTTTTACTGATTGAATCTGCACATGCTTCAATTGAAGCTTCTTTGTGCGTAACTTTGCGTTACTTAAATTTGCAATAAGTTTGCTTCCCATGGTGCCCTCGGGTCACTACTGGGTACATTATTCTCTTTGATAACACTGGTTTGAAAATAAAGCTCTCAGGGCCTCATATTATTGATATTATTCTGGGTTCGAATCTGTCAATCTGACAGCTACATATATACACATATACATATAATAGAAAAGATTGTACAAAGAAATATTTCAAGTTTGACACACATATAGAATATTATGCAGTACACAAACTAATCACTACTAAAATGTTCCTCCTCACTGATCTCTGTCACAATTGAACACTATAAATAATTCACTAATCAGGTTATTTGTGCAGACATTTAGAGCATGTTTTAGCTAACACTAATTAAAAGAAGACATAACACAAATATTCATAAACAAAAGAGAAAGTCAATCATATTCTTATAACTAAATACTTTTACATTAGTACATTATCTCTAAGATCACACATCATTAATGTTCATTCATTTTCAAAAGAATGGTGTCCACATAGGACTATTAGTCATTTACTGTAGGAATATTTTCACATCCTTACGTGGATACAGTCCCCGTACTCTCCTTGAATGGGGATCTGCTAAGAGATAGCTACACTCATGTGGCACACTTACTATTCTAAAAGGTCCACTGTACACCAATTGCCACTTGCTATTCTGTTTCAAGGATGCCGAGGACTTAGGATGATTGCGTAAGAGCACCAAGTCCCCAACACTAAATTTTTGATTATTCGTCACATGTCGATTATATTTTTCTTTCCTTTTCTGAGCACATCTGGTAAGGTTGCACCCTGCTTTTCTTATCTTCTCTTCCTTAGGCTCAGGAATGACTGGGACCTTAGGCAAAGGTGCCAGCCACTCATTCAGAGCTCTATTATTATTCATTATAATCTCGTTGTGCTTACATGCAATGTATAACCTGAAAAATTTATTTAACTCTCCAAATGTTCTCTCTACTAAACTTGCTTGTGGGTGAAAACGGGATATTAGTATGTGCTTTATATCTTGTTCATGTAAATAGTTCTTCCAGGTATGACCTGTAAAATAGGAAGCATTATCCGATATTATCGCTTCAGGCTTACCCACCTGTGTAAAATATTCTTTCCCTAACCATTTAACTATTCCACGAGCGGTGGCTGATTTAAGGCAGTATATTTTTAAGTATTTAGAGAAAAGGTCATATACCGCTAAAATGTACTTTAATCCACCCCTGGCTCGAGGGTAGGGTCCTGCTATGTCTATAGATACTAACTGAAGTGGCCGATGAGGCACTATAGGATGCAGTTCAAACTTTGTGGACTTATTTTGAAACTTAGCTTTTTGGCATAGAGGACAAGTCCTGATAATGGTGCGAGTCTGCTGGCTAATTCCCTTAAAGTAACAGAATCTGGATAAAATCCTTATTGTTTTGCCTATCCCAGCGTGACCCCATGCTAAATGCGTGTGCCACACTACAGCTGGGATAGCCTGTTGCGGTATACACACGACTCCATGGTCATTTGACACACCTGTTTTATAATACAGAATATTATCTACTATTTTGAAATTCTGAATACTTTTAAGATTGGTTCCTTCTTTAATTTTGCTAATGATATCTCGCCAAATCGGATCAGTTTCCTGCAATATAGACATATTCTTACACATATGTAAAAAGTCCCTCCTATGTACCTTATCTTGTACTAAGAGTATTCGATATTCCTCCGATTGTTCCAAAATCTTTGACACTGAGGATTGCCCTAGTGGGAGCCTCAACAAGGCGTCAGCTACAACATTATCTTGTCCTTTTAGGTACATAATCTTAATTTTATATTCCTGCAATGCTAACCTCCATCTTAGCAAGCGGGTATGGTATAATTTGCAAGACATTAAATAGCTCAGAGCCTGGTGGTCACTGAATACTTTGATTTCTTTGCCATAGATGTAATAATTGAATTTCTTTACCGCCCAAACCACTGCAAGAGCCTCTAATTCGGTAGCAGAATATGCTCTGTCACAGCTGTTTAGTGTGCGGCTGGCAAATCCGATTACATTGATTGTTGTGGGGTCGTTGCTCCTGTCCCACTGAAATAAACAAGCGCCCAGACTGTATGAACACGAATCTGTCGCTATGCAAAAATCTTTTGTCATGTCTGGGTGTCGCAGTATGTTTGCATTCACCAAGGCGTTTTTGATAGCGTCAAATGCGCGTTGACATTCTTCTGTCCACACCCAGTGCGCATTTTTACGCAACAGGCTCAATAACGACTCGTTATTCATTAATTGATTTGGAACAAACCGTCTAAAAAAAGATGCAAGACCTATAAACGCTTTGAGTTGTCTCTTAGTTCTCGGACTAGGAAACCCACGAATTGCGTCAAGTTTTTTGCTGTCAGGTTTGATGCCTTGTGGTGTTATTATGTGACCTAGAAATTTAATCTGATTACGTCCAAATTTGGATTTCTCAAGATTCGCTGTTACTCCCGCTTGCTTAAACCTTTCTAAGACTCTACCCAGTAGTTCTACGTGCTCCTCCCAGGTGGCAGTAGCAATCACCAGATCGTCTGCATACACTGTTACCCTTTGCAGCAAATCCGGACCTAAAACCGCGTCGAACTCCTGCACTTACATTTAAGCCAAAAGGTAGTACCCTAAATTGGTAGCTCCTTCCCCCAAATATAAATGCAGTATATTTCCTCGATTCGGGTGTGAGCAGGATTTGCCAGAATGAACTTTTCATATCAACAGATGTCAAATATTGCACTCCATGGAATTTTTGAATTTGCTCATCTAAGTTTTCCGGATGAGTCCTGACAGGTACAATAATTTCGGTTATGTCTCTCGCATCTAATACTAACCGTACCTGTCCGTCTGCTTTTGCTACCGCCACCAAAGGACTACTATAAGGGGACAAAGACGGTTCTATTATTCCCCACTCGGTTTTCTAATTTCTTTAGCTACTATTTCCTTCTTGGACCAAGGAATGGAGTAAGAGGCTCGACAGTAGGTTTTGTGAGGCTTCACCTCGATATTGTATTGATACCCCTTAACAATTCCTGGTCGTTCTGAAAATACATCTGCATAGTTAGATAATAACTGTACCAAATCCAGCTGTTGCATTGAGTTCAAATTTTCGGACTGTGATACTTTGTTCACAAGTGCGTCCACATTTGCTTTTAATTGATCACTTTGTACGTCTGGATAATAGAGTTCTGTCCTAGACAATGATTGTCTAAATGTAGTATCCACTGATTCCTACATTTTATGTTAATAGCATTACAATTAGGCACAGGTACCTCTTCAGATCTGAGCATGGACAATTCTATCCTCCTATTGGTAGTTCTTGGCCTCAATCGCGGCGTGCACCTTCTCGTCTATTTTTTTTATAAATTCGTTTTCAATTTTGTGCACTTGTTCGGACATTTTGTGCTCAATTACTTGACTTGTGTCAATTTCTAATTGTTCCATCCTGTTAGCCAGTACACTGATTTCACCCACGATACTGGCGTTAGCCACTTGGATATTATATACTCTTTCGCTCAGTTCTTGCACCGCTTTGGGTATGGTTTCATAGTTTTGTTTCAAACTAACGATCTCACTTTGCATAGCTTCCAAAGATTGCATTAACTGCAAATCTCTCTCATCCTGGCGTCGATCACGCTCTGCTTGTTCATGCATAAACGTATCTTGGAAATTGAGCATGCGCTCGAACATAACTCTTAATGATTGCACTTCTGACACCTCACCACTCTCTGGTACGTGTCTAGTCCTTGTGGATGGTACAGTATTTCTACTATCAACTGAATCACTGGCTGGCAGTGGCAACATTTCTTGCCCTTCTGCCCCCGGATTCTCACATTGTACTTCCTGAATTACGCCACTAACATTACTTTGTGCCTCACTTTCTAACTCGGTATCACTACTTGCTAACTGTTGTTCATTATCCATGTTGATATCTTTCTGACTACGCAATCTAACCATAGTCAACAAAAGAAACAAAATCTGAATTAAATATCCTAACACTCGGGTTTCACTGACATAATCACACAAGAAATGGTCATTTGTTGAAACACACTTATTATATACTACAATGACTAACTACTCAAATGTCCTGTTATTTTTTTAAAAAAAGAACACTAACAACAAGCACACCACTAATGATCCGAGGACACCGCACTGAGGCTACTTTACTACCCACAGGACAACTACACTGTAGCTTTACCTTTTGGTGATCTATCTTGGGTGCAGCTGCCCCCTGGTATTGTGGTAGGTAATTAATTTTTCGATATAATGAGCTCTCTTCTTCAGCTTGCCTCTGGGTATATATTGCTCTCATGCAAAAAATCATATACAGGTATTATCACACAATATTGGTTAGGCAATACATACAATACATGAAAAAAATATTAGTTGTTCTCCAACAAAGTTCGACTACAATAATTCCCTAGTTATCTCATGGGTATTTTGTGGCCACTGCATATTCGGGCCCCACGTTGGGCGCCAATTTAATGAAATATCAAAATTTTAATGAAATTTCATTAAATAATAATAATCAGTTACCTTTTTTAAATTTGCTTTTAGTTAATTTTCTTTACCTTCTGTACGTACGAACTTTGTTGTAGAATCTACCTCTTATTTACGTGTGGTAATAAAAATTTCATTTACACAGAATTACGTACATTTAAAATTACGTGAACTCATATTAACTGATTAAGAATATTTAGTTGAGAATTAAATCCTTTACATAATTCGGCCTTGGCACACATTTTCTAAATGCAGTGGTTTTTTTTTATATTTAAATATTTACTGAGTTCTTTCCCGGCGTTAGCTATGGAACACAAGACTGTCTCTATTAGCAGAAAATGGTCAAATATTGCCAAGCCGACGTTTAATTATCACTGATAAAACACACTTCGCTATACATTTAAGTTATTTGAAAGAACCAAAATTGTTAAATTTCAACATTAACTATCCGCCTATGAATGCACAAATGTGAAAGTAGTTTAAAATCCGTCAGTCTCAGGATCGCTGTAAAAGAAGAACATTTTCTTAATTCACTGCTAATTTTTATCTGTTCCCGATTTATGGGTTTGGTTAATTTTTCATAGCGGAACAATTTTTTAAATCTGCCGCCGCTGCAAATCGTTCGGTCGCGGCACAGCCCAGCAACACCGCTAAAAATGCTGAAAATTCTTTAAAGAAATATTATAGATGACATGGGCAAGCTAATTTACATTAATAATACACACTTTTGATAAATTATGATGTATTTATACCACAGCAATAATTCAACTTACATTAGTTTGTAATTTCTGCTCTAATGGCGGCTAAATCTCGATACAGACAAAAGAAGTCTACCCGTTCATAAAATACTTCGTCACAGCTTCCTCTCGCTTTCAGCTCTACAGGGAGATGACCAAAGAATCCACAGTACGTGGTGCTTTTATACTACTGCTGACTATTAACATTTCTTTGCAATCCCACAACATTATTTTCCTCTGGCTGAATTTTACATTTTTGTTATCGCAGATATTGACACATTTCACAAATATATTATGAATATAGAAACATTACCATCCTAAATACAGAGAGAATATTACTACAAAAAATATTACAATAATAATGAATGTCCTTTACACAAAATTAAATGATATTGTTTGTTAAATAATTACAGTATTTACAAATTGCTTCAGAGCGGCGTATATGGTACAAATAAATTTTAGTTTATTAATAGTGTGAGTTTGCCAGGGAACGTTACACGTTCATCAATATTTTAGGAAAATTGGAGACATTTGATGAACTAGCAATTGTTCTAAGCAGAGAGATGTCCTGATGTGATGGGATTCTGTGAAGAAAAACTGGTATTGGGGGCTCCATTCCAAAGCGCTTACGATCCCAACACAAAAGTGTATGTCTGCGAATACAATACGAATACCTCCAACTGTTTTGAATCCTCGAGAACTGTGTTGAAATCTTCTTCATTGTATTGTACAATGTCCATTAATTATATCACTCTTTCTGATGAAACTTCCGACTGGCAAACATTGTCTGTTATTCCCTCACGTAAACTGCCAAATGTTTCACTAGCGTACAATTGTATTGTATACAACCCATGAACGGATCTTACCTCCCGCGGGTAACTGGGATATTGTAGTTTGTAAGTTGTCGTCATATCCAAGTTGTCAGAAAGGTACTGTACTTCTCCTCTCTGATCTGTCGTTGACCTGTCACTGTGCCTTTTATCATGTTGCATCATCTTCCTGCCAATCATATTCGTGTGTGTAATGCATGGCTGTCTTCACTTAGACGCTGTAGCTGCGCCAGGCGGGTGACCTTGAACGAGCTTCGCCTGGCTGCCGCTAGGCCGCGGAGGATCGCGCTCTAGTTTTAACAGAGCGCGATCCGCTGTGAAAAATCGTTTCCGGTGCGGCGACGCCCTTCCGGTCGGGCGCTGATTGGCTGGCTGGGCTCTTATCAGTAACCACATCCGCTGGGGGCCACAGCATGCTCATTCGACTCGTAGCAGCCGCACTGTACAGACAGCCAGGCCTTTCCGGAGGAGAAGATACAGAAGGAGAATGAGACTTCCAGTTTATAAGAATGTAGACACTTTTGACATAAAGCCTAAGCAAACAGATCAACATCAACTACTTGGAGGATCTATTACTTTTGTAGGATGTAAGATTAATTTTTCTTGCACAACTACTTGCAAAATCTTAAAGATTTTCTAGTGGATATATTGATAAATAGACGACTGGCGGTTGCTTGAAACCAGCTTCACGCAACCACAAGAAGCTTGCGTGAGCGACATACATGGAGGACGGACCTAGCTGACGAACATCTGGTAGCCCAAGTAAGTTAGACCTCACACAGTTCTGAGAGGACATATCCAAGCCTGCGACTCCGCTGGAAGTGCTGAGAATATGAGCTGTCACGGTAGATCAGCCGAAGGAGTCGAGGAGGTATATTTAATCAAATCATCTAATGTATGGATGTTCAACTGATCTGTTAGGTTCTCGTGTATTAATGTTGCAATGTCTAGTGCAAGTAAATGTACACGTATTTTCACTGTTTCTGCTATACTCACATTCCTGACATACTGCTGGGGAAAAAACCTCGGAGACTAGAATACCCTTCGTTGGGTACTTGAGTGTGTCGTGAGTGCTCTAATACTCTTTAATGGTTGATGGAATGTGGTTGCAACAAATTCTTGGATCAAGTCTTGACATGCAAATTCAGTGTTGAGATAATCTGGTGGATGTCCTGCGTTAGTAATTAATCTTCTTGACTCTTGTAATGATTTTGTGACTGTCTGGATTGTTTTTTTAATGATTTCACGTGCTCGAAGTAGTGGAAGTAAGGGCCTAATTGAATCGGGGACTCGACAGTTGGTGAGTTGCAGAACTTGCACGGAGTTGTGACCGCCCAATATACTTCAGGAGTGTATTCCAAAAAGGCACCTTGTCGATACGTGACTAATAACAATCTTATGCCATAGCATAAAGCGTGCAAAATGTTAAACGCATGGTGACCTGCCTGGCCAGTAAATGATGTATGTGTGTTGCTATCAGGTGTGTTTTGTTCGCAGAGACTCGACAATGTATTCGGAGTAATAGCTTCACGGAAAATTGGTGACCGAAAATGGTGAGCTGTTGTTCCTCCCCCCTTCTGTGCACGGAGTACTGAAATTGATATAGGATTAGTTTCCAGATAAAGCCCCAGTACGTAACAAATTAGTTCAGAAGAAATTGATGTCTGCTGATGAAGACGGTCAGGTCCGCTGAAGTTAGTACATGACAAAAGATCTATTAGGTGCTTGATCTTGTACAGGATTAAATTCTTGTACAGGACTCCAGTACAGCACTCGTGGCTGCCGCATCGTAGTCGCGAAGTGGGGCCGTGGCAGTTTCAGATAAGTTTTTACAGTGTGACGATAATTTATAGATATCATGTCCTTTGCAGAATTCGCGATAAGGGTACATGAATTGTGGCATGGCAACATTAATCTGACCTATATATCCATTGACGCAGGTGTGTTGATTTAAGGCTTCAATACCTCCGATTTGACCCTTCCACCACCCAAACCGAGTGAGGTGGCGCTGTGGTTAGCACATTGGTCTCGTATTCGGGAGGACGACGGTTCAGACCTGCATCCGGCCGTCCAGATATAGGTTTTCCATGGTTTTCCTAAATCGTTTCAGGCAAATGCCGCGACGGTTCTTTTGAAAGGGCACGGTCGTCCTCCGCCGTTCTTCTCTCCGATGGGGCCGATGTCCTCGCTGTTTGGTCTCCTGTCCCAAATCAACCAATAAACCAACCAACCACCACTAATCCCCCTTCAGTAAGAGAAACATAAATCAATCTCTTTCTATAGGCTAGCATAATAAATATCGGTGTGCCGAAAACCTTTGAAACACTCCCTATTAACAAACTGCCTATTGGCTTCTGTCTCGGGTTCTTCGGCCGACGTTCATGTAATGATTTTTCTGACGTTTCGCCAGCACGAGTGGCTGGCATTGTCAAAGCTTCACCCTCAATTGCCGGTGGTGAACTGGAGGCGAGCTCGCGGCCGCAGGCTATATGTACCTGGCGCACCAACGTCCGAGGGCTTCTCCGCGGTCATTTCCGGTGCGGTTCTCCTCTTGCTACCTGCGACGGTCGTTCGCTGCAGTACGGGAAGCCAGGATCCGTTTACCTTAAGGCTTTCCTCTTTCTTGTTGAAACTGTTCGCGTGTTTTTGGATTTCTACAGCTTCTCTGAACAAGCGCGTGTGATAGTGCTTCTCTACAGCCAGAACTTCCGTGTCGGCGAATTTTATAACGTGGTCGGTCTCATTCAGTGCGCGCTCTGCCACGGCCGATTTCACCACCTGCCCCAACCTGCAATGTCGCTTATGCTCTTTGATCCTGGTGTTAATGGATCGTCCAGTCATTCCGACATAAACTTTTCCGCAAGTGCAAGGTATGCGGTATATTCCCGACATTGCAAGTGGGTCTCTTTTCTCCTTCGCCGATCTAAGACACTCTTTGATCTTCCTTGTCGGTTTGAAAATCGTCTTTACGCCATGTTTGCGCAATATACGGCCGATTCTGTCCGTCACTCTGGGAATGTATGGCAGAAAGGCCGTACCCGACATTTCTTTTTCTGGTTCCTTACTTCGCCGAGTGTTTGGCTCTGTTACACTTCTAATGTAATTTGTGGAGTACCCATTGCTCCTCAGAACAGTTTCCAGGTGTTGCATTTCTCGTTTGAGGTGTTGAGGCTCACATATTCGTCCTGCTCTCGTTACGAGCGTACTAATCATGCCTCTTTTCTGGCTCGGGTGGTGGTTTGACAGTTTGCGCAGGTATCGGTCCGTGTGTGTCGGTTTTCGATACACGCTGTGTCCCAGGTTTTCGCCGTCCCTTGTGACCAGGGCATCTAGAAATGGCAGTTTCTTGTCCTTTTCTACTTCCATGGTAAATGTTATGTTGGCATGGAGGCTATTCAAGTGTCTCAGGAATTCACCGAGCTGTTCTTCACCATGGCTCCACACCACGAAAGTATCATCGACGTACCTGTACCACACCTTAGGTTTGCAAGTCGCCGAGTCCAGTGCCTGTGCTTCGAATTGTTCCATGAAGAAGTTGGCCACCACTGGACTGAGAGGACTACCCATGGCGACGCCTTCCAGCTGTTCGTAGAAATCGCCATTCCACGTGAAATAGCTCGTGGTGAGACATGCATGGAAGAGCTTTTTGATGTCTTGCGGGAACATGGAACCGATGTGCTCCAGAGCGTCGCTGAGTGGCACTTTCGTAAATAACGAAACAACATCAAAACTAACCAGGATGTCGTTTGGCGCAAGTTTCAGTTTCCTCAGCTTCTCAATGAAATGTCCTGAGTCCTTAATGTATGTGTCGGTCTTTCCCACGTGTGGCTGGAGTAGAGAGGCCAAGTGTTTCGCCAGTTTATACGTTGGTGAGCCAGGAGCGCTAACGATCGGTCTCAGTGGAACGTTGTTCTTATGGATCTTGGGTAATCCATACAGCCGAGGTGGTAGGGCTTCTGTGTTGCGCAGGTTTCTCTGTATGTCCGCCGGCAGAGAAGACGCCTTGATTAATCGATTCGTATTCCGAGTGATACGCTGCGTCGGATCTGCGCTTAGTTTTCGGTACGTCGTCGGATCTAATAGGTCTCGGATCTTTTGCTCGTAATCTTCGGTCTTCATTACGACGGTCGCATTCCCCTTATCGGCAGGCAGTACCAATATACTCTTGTCGGCGTTGAGATTCTTAATGGCTTGTACCTCTTCTTTCTTCAGGTTGCAAGCTGGTGGTTTTGCTCGGCGCAGTATCCTGGCTGTTTCAGTGCGTATTTCCTCTGCCCTTTCACAAGGAAGGGTCCGAATAGCTGCTTCGGTGTTGGCAATGATGTCCTCCATAGGTATAGTTCTCGGGATGATAGCGAAATTCCCTCCTTTTTGAAGGACTGACACTTCCTCTTCGGTCAATTGTCGTTCAGTGAGGTTGACCACTGTGTGTGACATGTCGGGAATCGCCTTGTCGGTCTGCTTCCGGCATCTTTCAAACTTTTTCTTTTGCCGCTCGGTGCAGCGCTCGAGTTCGTTCTGCATGCTCCTGTGAGTGATGCTGTCGATCTTGTCCCAGTCGTCTCTATGCATTCTGCTACTTAGTTGATAGAAAATGTCCAGAAGTTCCTGATCCGTTCTTGCCAAGTCTCTCCGTGTTGTATGTATTCGCTCACGAAGAAAAGCTCGTTCCATTCTGTCGTAGATACGATGTGCTTGGGCGGTGGTGAATAGGCGCTTGCATCTCAAGAACTTCGGTGTAGCACATTCATCTCGGCACCGTGACAGAAAGGCGAGAGAGGACATCAGTCGTGCTTTTTTCTTCCGTCGTTGGTCAAGGCGTCGGTACAATCTGCAAATCTCCTCCCCGTAGAGGCGTAATACAAAATTGTTAAGGCTTTCGTGGCCACTTGTTGACGAACTGCCTATTGGCTTCTGTCTCGGGTTCTTCGGCCGACGTTCATGTAATGATTTTTCTGACGTTTCGCCAGCACGAGTGGCTGGCATTGTCAAAGCTTCACCCTCCATTGCCGGTGGTGAACTGGAGGCGAGCTCGCGGCCGCAGGCTATATGTACCTGGCGTGCCAACGTCCGAGGGCTTCTCCGCGGTCATTTCCGGTGCGGTTCTCCACTTGCTACCTGCGACGGTCGTTCGCTGCAGTACGGGAAGCCAGGATCCGTTTACCTTAAGGCTTTCCTCTTTCTTGTTGAAACTGTTCGCGTGTTTTTGGATTTCTACAGCTTCTCTGAACAAGCGCGTGTGATAGTGCTTCTCTACAGCCAGAACTTCCGTGTCGGCGAATTTTATAACGTGGTCGGTCTCATTCAGTGCGCGCTCTGCCACGGCCGATTTCTCCACCTGCCCCAACCTGCAATGTCGCTTATGCTCTTTGATCCTGGTGTTAATGGATCGTCCAGTCATTCCGACATAAACTTTTCCGCAAGTGCAAGGTATGCGGTATATTCCCGACATTGCAAGTGGGTCTCTTTTCTCCTTCGCCGATCTAAGACACTCTTTGATCTTCCTTGTCGGTTTGAAAATCGTCTTTACGCCATGTTTGCGCAATATACGGCCGATTCTGTCCGTCACTCTGGGAATGTATGGCAGAAAGGCCGTACCCGACATTTCTTTTTCTGGTTCCTTACTTCGCCGAGTGTTTGGCTCTGTTACACTTCTAATGTAATTTGTGGAGTACCCATTGCTCCTCAGAACAGTTTCCAGGTGTTGCATTTCTCGTTTGAGGTGTTGAGGCTCACATATTCGTCCTGCTCTCGTTACGAGCGTACTAATCATGCCTCTTTTCTGGCTCGGGTGGTGGTTTGACAGTTTGTGCAGGTATCGGTCCGTGTGTGTCGGTTTTCGATACACGCTGTGTCCCAGGTTTTCGCCGTCCCTTGTGACCAGGACATCTAGAAATGGCAGTTTCTTGTCCTTTTCTACTTCCATGGTAAATGTTATGTTGGCATGGAGGCTATTCAAGTGTCTCAGGAATTCACCGAGCTGTTCTTCACCATGGCTCCACACCACGAAAGTATCATCGACGTACCTGTACCACACCTTAGGTTTGCAAGTCACCGAGTCCAGTGCCTGTGCTTCGAATTGTTCCATACATTCCCAGAGTGACGGACAGAATCGGCCGTATATTGCGCAAACATGGCGTAAAGACGATTTTCAAACCGACAAGGAAGATCAAAGAGTGTCTTAGATCGGCGAAGGAGAAAAGAGACCCACTTGCAATGTCGGGAATATACCGCATACCTTGCACTTGCGGAAAAGTTTATGTCGGAATGACTGGACGATCCATTAACACCAGGATCAAAGAGCATAAGCGACATTGTAGGTTGGGGCAGGTGGAGAAATCGGCCGTGGCAGAGCACGCACTGAATGAGACCGACCACGTTATAAAATTCGCCGACACGGAAGTTCTGGCTGTAGAGAAGCACTATCACACGCTCTTGTTCAGAGAAGCTGTAGAAATCCAAAAACACGCGAACAGTTTCAACAAGAAAGTGGAAAGCCTTAAGGTAAACGGATCCTGGCTTCCCGTACTGCAGCGAACGACCGTCGCAGGTAGCAAGAGGAGAACCGCACCGGAAATGACCGCGGAGAAGCCCTCGGACGTTGGCGCGCCAGGTACATATAGCCTGCGGCCGCGAGCTCGCCTCCAGTTCACCACCGGCAATGGAGGGTGAAGCTTTGACAATGCCAGCCACTCGTGCTGGCGAAACGTCAGAAAAATCATTACATGAACGTCGGCCGAAGAACCCGAGACAGAAGCCAATAGGCAGTTTGTCAACAAGTGGCCACGAAAGCCTTAACAATTTTGTATTACGCCTCTACGGGGAGGAGATTTGCAGATTGTACCGACACCTTGACCAACGACGGAAGAAAAAAGCGCGACTGATGTCCTCTCTCGCCTTTCTGTCACGGTGCCGAGATGAATGTGCTACACCGAAGTTCTTGAGATGCAAGCGCCTATTCACCACCGCCCAAGCACATCGTATCTACGACAGAATGGAACGAGCTTTTCTTCGTGAGCGAATACATACAACATGGAGAGACTTGGCAAGAACGGATCAGGAACTTCTGGACATTTTCTATCAACTAAGTAGCAGAATGCATAGAGACGACTGGGACAAGATCGACAGCATCACTCACAGGAGCATGCAGAACGAACTCGAGCGCTGCACCGAGCGGCAAAAGAAACAGTTTGAAAGATGCCGGAAGCAGACCGACAAGGCGATTCCCGACATGTCACACACAGTGGTCAACCTCACTGAACGACAATTGACCGAAGAGGAAGTGTCAGTCCTTCAAAAAGGAGGGAATTTCGCTATCATCCCGAGAACTATACCTATGGAGGACATCATTGCCAACACCGAAGCAGCCATTCGGACCCTTCCTTGTGAAAGGGCAGAGGAAATACGCACTGAAACAGCCAGGATACTGCGCCGAGCAAAACCACCAGCTTGCAACCTGAAGAAAGAAGAGGTACAAGCCATTAAGAATCTCAACGCGGACAAGAGTATATTGGTACTGCCTGCCGATAAGGGGAATGCGACCGTCGTAATGAAGACCGAAGATTACGAGCAAAAGATCCGAGACCTGTTAGATCCGACGACGTACCGAAAACTAAGCGCAGATCCGACGCAGCGTATCACTCGGAATACGAATCGATTAATCAAGGCGTCTTCTCTGCCGGCGGACATACAGAGAAACCTGCGCAACACAGAAGCCCTACCACCTCGGCTGTATGGATTACCCAAGATCCATAAGAACAACGTTCCACTGAGACCGATCGTTAGCGCTCCTGGCTCACCAACGTATAAACTGGCGAAACACTTGGCCTCTCTGCTCCAGCCACACGTGGGAAAGACCGACACATACATTAAGGACTCAGGACATTTCATTGAGAAGCTGAGGAAACTGAAACTTGCGCCAAACGACATCCTGGTTAGTTTTGATGTTGTTTCGTTATTTACGAAAGTGCCACTCAGCGACGCTCTGGAGCACATCGGTTCCATGTTCCCGCAAGACATCAAAAAGCTCTTCCATGCATGTCTCACCACGAGCTATTTCACGTGGAATGGCGATTTCTACGAACAGCTGGAAGGCGTCGCCATGGGTAGTCCTCTCAGTCCAGTGGTGGCCAACTTCTTCATGGAACAATTCGAAGCACAGGCACTGGACTCGGCGACTTGCAAACCTAAGGTGTGGTACAGGTACGTCGATGATACTTTCGTGGTGTGGAGCCATGGTGAAGAACAGCTCGGTGAATTCCTGAGACACTTGAATAGCCTCCATGCCAACATAACATTTACCATGGAAGTAGAAAAGGACAAGAAACTGCCATTTCTAGATGTCCTGGTCACAAGGGACGGCGAAAACCTGGGACACAGCGTGTATCGAAAACCGACACACACGGACCGATACCTGCACAAACTGTCAAACCACCACCCGAGCCAGAAAAGAGGCATGATTAGTACGCTCGTAACGAGAGCAGGACGAATATGTGAGCCTCAACACCTCAAACGAGAAATGCAACACCTGGAAACTGTTCTGAGGAGCAATGGGTACTCCACAAATTACATTAGAAGTGTAACAGAGCCAAACACTCGGCGAAGTAAGGAACCAGAAAAAGAAATGTCGGGTACGGCCTTCCTGCCATACATTCCCAGAGTGACGGACAGAATCGGCCGTATATTGCGCAAACATGGCGTAAAGACGATTTTCAAACCGACAAGGAAGATCGAAGAGTGTCTTAGATCGGCGAAGGAGAAAAGAGACCCACTTGCAATGTCGGGAATATACCGCATACCTTGCACTTGCGGAAAAGTTTATGTCGGAATGACTGGATCCTGCAGAATGTATGGCAGAAAGGCCGTACCCGACATTTCTTTTTCTGGTTCCTTACTTCGCCGAGTGTTTGGCTCTGTTACACTTCTAATGTAATTTGTGGAGTACCCATTGCTCCTCAGAACAGTTTCCAGGTGTTGCATTTCTCGTTTGAGGTGTTGAGGCTCACATATTCGTCCTGCTCTCGTTACGAGCGTACTAATCATGCCTCTTTTCTGGCTCGGGTGGTGGTTTGACAGTTTGTGCAGGATCAAAGAGCATAAGCGACATTGTAGGTTGGGGCAGGTGGAGAAATCGGCCGTGGCAGAGCACGCACTGAATGAGACCGACCACGTTATAAAATTCGCCGACACGGAAGTTCTGGCTGTAGAGAAGCACTATCACACGCGCTTGTTCAGAGAAGCTGTAGAAATCCAAAAACACGCGAACAGTTTCAACAAGAAAGTGGAAAGCCTTAAGGTAAACGGATCCTGGCTTCCCGTACTGCAGCGAACGACCGTCGCAGGTAGCAAGAGGAGAACCGCACCGGAAATGACCGCGGAGAAGCCCTCGGACGTTGGCGCGCCAGGTACATATAGCCTGCGGCCGCGAGCTCGCCTCCAGTTCACCACCGGCTATGGAGGGTGAAGCTTTGACAATGCCAGCCACTCGTGCTGGCGAAACGTCAGAAAAATCATTACATGAACGTCGGCCGAAGAACCCGAGACAGAAGCCAATAGGCAGTTTGTCAACAAGTGGCCACGAAAGCCTTAACAATTTTGTACTCCCTATTAAACCCACCGTTATTGACCAGTGGCTTATAGCCTAACAATTTAAATCAGTTTGACCGGTTGCAACTGCTAAGACTGATCAGTTAATATTTTCACGGGAGTTGTTTCGTACCAAATCCAACAAAGCTAATTAGGATTTCAGGAACGAATAATCGGTACATACTGTGTTGTTAATGTTCCATATCTTTGGTCTAAACAGCACGAATGAGGTAGTTACCCCCTTCGTCTGACGGGTAACTCTCCGCACGTCGCCTATTATGTCATCACACGCCAATATTCTTCATATAGTACTGAATATACCGTCCTCATTGCAATCCAAATCGTGGTTGTCCGGCGCGGTTGTCGCGTAACCACGGTACACGAATGAACACTTACACACATCAAACAAATCACTCACTTAACGCAATTACGTACACTCCTGGAAATTGAAATAAGAACACCGTGAATTCATTGTCCCAGGAAGGGGAAACTTTATTGACACATTCCTGGGGTCAGATACATCACATGATCACACTGACAGAACCACAGGCACATAGACACAGGCAACAGAGCATGCACAATGTCGGCACTAGTACAGTGTATATCCACCTTTCGCAGCAATGCAGGCTGCTATTCTCCCATGGAGACGATCGTAGAGATGCTGGATGTAGTCCTGTGGAACGGCTTGCCATGCCATTTCCACCTGGCGCCTCAGTTGGACCAGCGTTCGTGCTGGACGTGCAGACCGCGTGAGACGACGCTTCATCCAGTCCCAAACATGCTCAATGGGGGACAGATCCGGAGATCTTGCTGGCCAGGGTAGTTGACTTACACCTTCTAGAGCACGTTGGGTGGCACAGGATACATGCGGACGTGCATTGTCCTGTTGGAACAGCAAGTTCCCTTGCCGGTCTAGGAATGGTAGAACGATGGGTTCGATGACGGTTCGGATGTACCGTGCACTATTCAGTGTCCCCTCGACGATGACCAGTGGTGTACGGCCAGTGTAGGAGATCGCTCCCCACACCATGATGCCGGGTGTTGGCCCTGTGTGCCTCGGTCGTATGCAGTCCTGATTGTGGCGCTCACCTGCACGGCGCCAAACACGCATACGACCATCATTGGCACCAAGGCAGAAGCGACTCTCATCGCTGAAGACGACACGTCTCCATTCGTCCCTCCATTCACGCCTGTCGCAACACCACTGGAGGCGGGCTGCACGATGTTGGGGCGTGAGCGGAAGACGGCCTAACGGTGTGCGGGACCGTAGCCCAGCTTCATGGAGACGGTTGCGAATGGTCCTCGCCGATACCCCAGGAGCAACAGTGTCCCTAATTTGCTGGGAAGTGGCGGTGCGGTCCCCTACGGCACTGCGTAGGATCCTACGGTCTTGGCGTGCATCCGTGCGTTGCTGCGGTCCGGTCCCAGGTCGACGGGCACGTGCACCTTCCGCCGACCACTGGCGACAACATCGATGTACTGTGGAGACCTCACGCCCCACGTGTTGAGCAATTCGGCGGTACGTCCACCCGGCCTCCCGCATGCCCACTATACGCCCTCGCTCAAAGTCCGTCAACTGCACATACGGTTCACGTCCACGCTGTCGCGGCATGCTACCAGTGTTAAAGACTGCGATGGAGCTCCGTATGCCACGGCAAACTGGCTGACACTGACGGCGGCGGTGCACAAATGCTGCGCAGCTAGCGCCATTCGACGGCCAACACCGCGGTTCCTGGTGTGTCCGCTGTGCCGTGCGTGTGATCATTGCTTGTACAGCCCTCTCGCAGTGTCCGGAGCAAGTATGGTGGGTCTGACACACCGGTGTCAATGTGTTCTTTTTTCCATTTCCAGGAGTGTATTTGCTTGAGGCTAGGCCCATGGCTTTGGGTGACAGACACAGCTGGTAAACAATTGTAAACGCTGTCGCTCGTCCTGCCGAAACCCGCCCTGCTCGCTTAGCAGCCAACAACTCACTTGCTCCGAGTTTCAGCACTGACTACTCTCTGGCGCACTGGGCGCTCGACTATCGATAGTACCTACTGCGACCTGCGTGAGGCCAAGATGTATTGTTCTCAATACGCAAGGGGCATTTCATTCTTTTACTCCGTGTAAAGACATTCTATTATCAATCTTTCTCCTGTGTCTCTCCTGAAATGGTTGTTCCATGCAGATGCATCTATTACTATGTAAATTGGAGTATGACTCGGATAAGCTTCTTGAATGGTCCAGAAGCTGTGCAGATGGGTCAGAATATCTTAATTCAGTTACTATCATAGCCCGTTCGTTAGAGTATAGATCAAGAAAGTTAACTCTTGAACTATTCCTCTGGCTCGGTCTAGCCAAGTCTTACAGCCGAACCCTCGAAATGCTTCCTTTAATTCCTTTCCTTTTGGGACTATCGTTATTACTAGATAGTCGAGTATGTCTTCCAGATCGTCGCCATTAATGTACTCCTCTATGTACTCAACATGATTAGTCCTAAGTTCATTGTTTAAGAAATAATGAAGCAAGACACGTGTTTCTTTCCATGATGGTTGCGCTGGCTTGTTCTGATAAGTATGAACACCTTGCTTCGAACAACTGATATCGTCTGCTGTCCTTTAAGTATGGTATGAAGTTCTTCAGGTAGTTGAACTGGATAGATTTACACATCTCAAGAGCCCAATACCGAAGCACTGGAATCGGGTCTTTGAATCGGGATGTCATTAGTGATCTCTCATGGTCCCGATTATGTAACGTGGCGTATTCCAATGCCGGATGAAGGCGTGCCTCTAACAAGCGGCTATTTGAAATGTTTCAAGATAATGTGATTTGGTATATTGAATACAATGCACAAGCTTGATATCAACCAACTCGCTGTTGATTTTATTGTCTTCCTGGACAGTTTTGTACAAGTTTACCACTCGAGCTCCCATGTCAAGTGAGGGACGCTTCCATGTCAACTGAGGGACGTCTCATTAGTTTTGATAAACATCCAAGTTCATGTCTGAGAGGAGTAGAGGCTGATGTCAACAAGTCTAGTAGTTGTGTATCGTGAAGGTCTATTCGCGCCGCATCATATAATTCTGACAAGATTGTTTTGAGAAATGTAATATTTTGTATTACAGCCTTTTTCTGTTACTTCTTCTCTTCTAGCGCAAATGTTTATGTGTAACTGCGCAAGTGATCTGTACTGATCATAGACTCATTACGACTGAGATAAAGACATTATCTCTGACTCACGATATAAAAACTCTGCGGAGAGAATGTGGAACCATACATATACGATGGAGTTAGTTACCTATGATTTTGCAGTTGGGGAGAGTAGAACCGTAGCGGAACTGTAATTAACTACATTGTTGTAAGCTGCCATTTCGAATGCGGAATGTAATTTGATTAATTGTGATAGCAGTTCATCTGATGCAATAGGCTGATGTATTCTGGAATGTAGCTGTGTGGATCATATACAGAAAATACAATTTCATTAATGCGAAAGGTACGTTTAATTCTTTAGTTATTTTAACTTACCCTAGTCTGTGTCTCGGAATGTTATTTGGTGTGTCATAACTCGTAGGGGACTTTGTATCCTGGGAAATCAGTAAAACCTGCATCACGGTCGCTTATACTCTATTTTGAGAGATTAATTTTTGGATTTTTATCGGAAAGAATACACAACTCGGACACTGATTCCTATGATGCTGTTATATCCTAGCCAGTAATGCCAACCGAGCCCGCTGCCAAAAAGGTTGGCAGCATCAAAGTCCGGACGCCGTCCGCATAAGCACCGCCAGCGATACAGGAAATCGCCGCAAGTCTGCGCGCGCCACCGCTGGCTTCTGGCTTCTTAAGCGCTGGAGTCGCGAGCGCTAGGACAGTTCTGGATTCGCCGCTCAGTTGTAGACTCGCCTCCGAATTGTGTACCTGCTAGTCAGTTGTGTGTTCATCGCAGCAGAGTTGTTGTTGTCGTCAGCCGACGCTGACCTAGCCGCACCGACTCGAACTAGACAGATTTCTGTAGACCATGTTCACCACTGTGTTCTGTATCGTCGTTAATAAAGATAAGTACCGACTTTCATTTAATCCGAGTGTTTGGGTTCTCATCTTTCTGTTCACTGTTCCAGCGGACCGGTCGGCCCGCTATTAAAAGTGTGGCGGTGACTTCGTAGGCCGTTTCTACAGCGAAGTGTTGTCGCTACGAAGGCCGTCACAAAAGATGCAGAGTGAGTATGTCATAGCCTCAAGACGCCTTCCCCACGGTGTACGACTGTGCCTCATGACTCTTTTAAAAATCTGCAGAGTCGACGATATCCGGAATTCTGCAGAGGCACAGAAATTTTATTCCAGGTGCTGACCTCGACATTGAGAGGCAAACAGAGTATGATTATGAACTATAATTGTCTAATTTTGGTTTTATAGACTTCAGAATTCAGGTAGGAATTAGATGTAGACATGAAAGTGTGGGAGATTTTTATTTTAAAGTACTGGGGCAACGACGTCTCTCGCCCAAAAGTTTCCATTCAAGTAGCTACGTATTATTCAGTCAAAACTCCAATACATCTCTGCCCACATCTCGTGGTCGTGCGGTAGCGTTCTCGCTTCCCACGCCCGGGTTCGATTCCCGGCGGGGTCAGGAATTTTCTCTGCCTCGTGATGGCTGGGTGTTGTGTGCTGTCCTTAGGTTGGTTAGGTTTAAGTAGTTCTAAGTTCTAGGGGACTGATGACCATAGATGTTAAGTCCAATAGTGCTCAGAGCCATTCGAACCATTTTTCCAATACACCTCGCCTTATTTTACCTACATGGGAGCTGCGCGATCTGTTGTCAGTGGAGCAGAATTGCGCTCTGTCAGCAGATGTAACGGTTTCACGCACGCTGTTTCGTCTCGCATTGTTCATATTAGAAACAAATTCAGACACTTAAGGATATTATTTCTTGTGCTGACATACATCCATACTCATTCGCCTTGTTAAAGGGTATAATGCGGAAAAGGGGGGAAACACCTTTGCATAGTTTTATTTGAATTCTTAGTGTCTGTTCTTTTGGACACCATGCGGAATCCGCAGCTGTTATACTTGATATGTAAACTGAAGGTGGAGGGGGCGAAAGGAAAGGAAAGGGGTTACTGACGTCAGCTGCATCGGCACGTTATGCAGAATCAGTGGCGACGAGCGAAAATGTGTGCGAGATGGGGATTGGAACCCAGGATATCCTGCTTACTAGGCATGTGCGTGAACTGCTGCGCCATCCGTGACAGCGTTATCGCAATTGCGCGGACCATCTCAGCACGCCACACGACCTACCCACATTCCCACCGCGCGCCATCTATCTCCAGTCCCTGTCCATTTCTTCTAGAAAGAACAGACACCATTTGTTTTTAATCCTTTAGACTTTAGCCGCAATCGGGCATCTAAATAAACCACTGGCAATAAGTGAAAACTTCTGCTAGACTGAGACTTCCCGCATTACGCTGTGATCGCCTGAAACGCCTGTGTTATCAATATTATTGTCTACATCGTCGAATAGAGAGTTGACGATAGTGGTGAAGAACTGTTTCTTCACTGGTCCGTGAACCTGCACCAATTTTTGCCCTGTCAGAAGACCTTCAAGCGCGTCCACTGTCTTGAAAACGTCTTTTTTTTTATGGCTAACTTTGCCATTTTTTGAATGAAATTAACTATTATTTAGTAAGGTTCTGACTGTAGACACATCCACTCTTGTGTGTGTGACAGAACTAATACTGTTAGAATATCACAGATTTTATTATGCGTCATTAATAAGCATACCTGCAGGTCCAAACATAGATGTTGAATCTAATGAGAGCAACTGTGCTGTTTCAACATATCTGTAGACTGAGAGCGTAGAAAAGACGAAGTTGGGACTTCATCAAGTGGGTCTTTTTCGGTGCATTGTCTGACATCCTGTCAATAGTCTCTTCCCAACCGAGTTTATTGATGAGTCCGTCCAGTTGCTTGTCGAAAAGTGGTCTTCAGATACGCAATCCATGTCATCTGAATCATGATAAGTTGGTTCGTCAGTCTGTGTGCCCCCATTCTCCAGTTTTGCCATCTACATCGCTGTTTCTTAAGTTTTATTATATGTTAGAAGGGTTGGAAAAACAACCGTTTATTTTGTTAGTTTTTCACTTTCCCTTCGGGCAGGTGCTTCAACCTATCCAATGCCGTCGCTTTCCTGGTGTTAGAGGATCTAAACATATTTTTAGCGGTTAACATGGTGGGCCATACCGAACTTGCAACCTAGTAGTGTGCTACAGTGTTATCACATTGGACTCGCATTCGGCAGGACGACAATTCAAATCGGCACCTGGCTATCCTGATTTAGTTTTCCCGTGATTTCCCTAAATCACTTTAGGCAAATTCCGGAATGGTTCCTTCGAAAGGGCATAGCCGCTTTCTTTCTCCTCCCTTCCCTAATCCTAGCTTGTGCTCCGTCTGTAATTATCTCGTTGTCGACGGTACGTTAAACCCTAATCTCCTCCTCCTCCTTGCAGTATCTGGCCATCTTTTAGGGTGCAGTATGACTTTCCTTCTTTCGGAATTCCTGCTTGTTCCTGTAATGTACGGGATCGATTAGCTTTCAGTTTAAATGAATGGTTGTTATTTGCCGCTAGACCACACTGGATAATGAAGTACACGCCCTTCAGGATGTCTACTGAGCAACGACGCGCTACTTTAAGACTCAAACAATAGTACATATTCATTTCAGAAAACAGCATGTGCCGGACTTACTTCTTGATGATCTCCAGCAATAGACCGAGGTGACGAAAGTCATGGGATAGTGATATGTGTATATACAGGTGGCGGCAGCATCTCGTACGCAAGGTATAAAGGGGGAGTGCATTGGTGGAGCTGTCATTTGCACTCAGGTGATTCATGTGATAAGGTTTCCGACCAGATTATGGTCTCACCAGAGGAATGAACAGACTATGAACGCGGAATGGCTGTTGGATCTAGACGCATGGAACTGTCCATTTCGGAAATCGTTAGGGAATTCAATATTCCGAGATCCACAGTGTGAAGAGCGTGCCAAGAAACCAAAATTCAGGCGTAACCTCTCACCATGGACAACGCAGTGGCCAACGACCTTCACTTAACGACCAAGAGCAGCGGCGTTTGTGTAGAGTAGTCAGTGCTAACAAACAAGCGACACTGCGTGAAATAACAGCAGAAATCAGTGTTGGGCGTAAGACGAACGTATCCGTTAAGACTGTGGCGAAATTTGGCGTTCATGGGCTATGGCAGCAGACGACCAACGCGAGTGCCTCTGGTAATACCACGACATCGCCTGCAGCACCTCTGTTCGGCTCATGACCATATCGGCTGGACCCTAGATGGCTTGAAAACCGTGACGCGGTCAGATGAATCCTACTTCGGGTGGTAAGACGTGATGGTAGGGTTCGAGTGTAGCGCAGACCCAACGAAGGCATGGACCCAAGTTGTGAACAGACACTGTGCAAGCTGTTGGTGGCTCCATAATGGCGTAGGCTCTGTTTACGTGCAACGGATTGGGTTCCCTGATCTAATTGAAGCAATGGTTGACTGGAAATGGTTATGACTGGCTACCTGCAGACCATCTGCAGCCTCATTCATGGCTTTCATGTTCCTAACAATGATGGAATTTTTATGGATGACAAATGCACCATATTACGTCCCTCACTTGTTCGCGATTGGTTTGAAGACCATTTTGGACGATCCAAGCGAAATATTTGGCCACCCAGATCGCCAGACATGAATCCCATGAGCATGAATCGAGAAGTCAGTTCATGCTCAAAATCCTGGACCGGCGTCACTTTCGTAATTATGTGCGGCTATAGAGGCATTATGGCTCAATATTTCTGCAGGGTACTTCCAACGACTTGTTGAGTCCTGCACGTCGAGTTGCTGCACTTCAGCGAGCAACAGAAGGTATGTCATGACATTAGTAGGTATCCCATTCCTTTTGTCATCTCAGTGTAAGTCCAGAGACCAAACTGCTCGTACTGTTATCCACGAAATGACGGCTGGTCACTGGTACAACAAGGTGCTCGCTCTGCAGTGCGTTGCACTGTCCACTGTGGCTGATAATTTTTGTCCGTTCTGTGGACTGTTACCGTCGCCACTGTATGCGAGTCCTGTCGTTGCACCATGCCCAGCAGTACCCCAGTCCACAAAGCAGGGACTCGTGCACCGTACCTTCGTTTCTGTACAGTTCACTGTCAGAAAAAAATTGGTGCACTCTTTTAGAGATTTACAATCCACGCACCTTTGTTGTTGCAGCAGTGCATTTGAAGTATACGAAATAATTACATTTACAGAGCAATAGCATGAGCGGTTCTGAGGTACCATATAGCGACCGATGCTGAAACACCCATATTAGTATGTGGGGTAGAATCCACGTGCGGCAATGCAGACGCTGTCTCTGGCACCCAATTAATCGTACAGATGGCGACTACTCTCCCGGATAATTTATGTCATGTCTACTCGACCTCTAGACGTAGTTCTGTAAGAGTCGTTGGTTGACGAGTCGCCCGAGTCATTTCTTATCCCTTCATATCACACACAATTGGAGACAAGTCCAGGGACAGTTCTGGCCAGAAAATGTTGCTCGCGTCTTGCAGAGCACGTTGAGTTTTTTGGGCAGTGTGCAGGCGAGCATTATCGCGTTGGAACAATACATCACTTTCCTGTTGCAAGAACGGCAAAAGAATTGGTGTAACAACATTCTGCATCTACCGAGCTCTGATTAGCGTGCAGAAACACCAAAGATGTTTATCGCACCTCAGGCCATAAGACCGGGGGTGGGGTCATTGTGTCTTGGACGAATGCATTCTACTAGGCAGTGCTTACCAAGTCTGTGTGTATGCTCAAACGATCAGCACTTGCGTGCAGGCAGAAGACTACAGAGCGCCATTGCATCGTTGAGTCGAGCCGTGCACGTCGACGCTGGGCGTTAGTGGAAGACGGGCTGGAGGTATGTGTACCCATAGTCCCACTCCTAATAACCGGTGCAGAACAGTTTGTGTTAACACGAACCTTCATTTGTGTGCTGTGGTTGTTGTACCACGATCCTGATGGACTTTTGTGCAGCGAGGATGTAGGATGTCCAGAACTCGTCTCTGGGTGCACTGATACCAACACGGGCGCACAACTGACGCAGCGCGTCCAACTTGTGTGCAGCTCTCCGAAAGGACCACCCCACCACTCGGAATGCCACAGTTTGACCCCTTTCAAACTCGCTCAGTTGGCTGTAGGAAGCACGAGTGCGTCTCCGTGACACGGTTGCCTGCTTGCTTCACGTGTTTCCACCACACCGTGCCTTCCGACTGTGAGCATTCTCAATTAAAGGATAGACACAGACGGCGTTCTGGTAGCTATGCCACTACCGCTAAATCAATGATGGGCAACCTTTGGTGACCCGCTGGCCTTATTTACGTTCTTACTGGGGGTTATGGCCCCCTCATCACGGGACAAACTATAGCATCCGAGACGTTAATGCTGAGGTGCCGATTTGAGTTGCACGTCTTCGCTATAGACCACGCTAACAAATTTTACCTGACAATACGGGTTTTCGAGAGTACATCTATTTTGTGTTCATCCCATTTTGAGATGTTCACACTTATTTATGCGTAGTGAACATCGCTTCTATACTTATGACGTTTTACGGCAGCTGCCTTAAAAACTTCCGTCGCAAAATTTTGCAACGCCATTAGTATAAAAACAACTGTCGCGGCACATAAATAAATGTAAACCTCTGAGAACGGCATGCCAGACATTTCGAAATGTTTTCATGGAAAAATAAATGCTTATAATATCAAGTAGTGGCAGGTAACGCATTATAAATTAGCTTTTTCAATTGTTGCAGTGTTCTAGTACGTCCACGACGGACAAGAATTACTTAGCAGTGTTAATACGAGAAAGAATAGGAAAACAAAACGCGGCAACGAGATAGGCAATCCCACTCGACAAGTATTTAGGAGTAAGTTGGCGATTTTTGGCTACAGACAGGTCATTCGAGTGTTTGAAATTTAGTACGTTAATATCCACAAACACTAATAGCAACCATTTTTAAATACTTGTCCAAAAGTTCTTTCGATGACTGATCGTACAGGCATGGGTTGTTTCTATAACGCCGGCCGGGGTGGCCGAGCGATTCTAGGCGCTACAGTCTGGTACCGCGCGACCGCTACGTTCACAGGTTCGAATCCTGCCTCGGGAATGGGTGTGAGTGATGTCCTTAGGTTAGTTAGGCTGAAGTAGCTCTAAGTTCTAGGGGACTGATGACCTCAGATGTTAAGTTCCATAGTGCTCAGCGCCATTTTGTTTCTATAACAGTTGTTGTTGTTGTGGTCTTCAGTCCTGAGACTGGTTTGATGCAGCTCTCCATGCTACTCTATCCTGCGCAAGCTTCTTCATCTCCCAGTACCTACTGCAACCTACATCCTTCTGAATCTGCTTAGTGTATGCATCTCTTGGTCTCCCCCTACGATTTTTACCCTCCACGCTGCCCTCCAATACTAAATTGGTGATCCCTTGATGCCTCAGAACATGTCCTACCAACCGATCCCTTCTTCTGGTCAAGTTGTGCCACAAACTTCTCTTCTCCCCAATCCTGTTCAGTACCTCCTCATTAGTTATGTGATCTACCCATCTAATCTTCAGCATTCTTCTGTAGCACCACATTTCGAAAGCTTCTATTCTCTTCTTGTCCAAACTATTTATCGTCCATGTTTCACTTCCATACATGGCTACACTCCATACAAATACTTTCAGAAAAGACTTCCTGACACTTAAATCTATACTCGATGTTAACAAATTTTTCTTCTTCAGAAACGCTTTCCTTGCCATTGCCAGTCTACATTTTATATCCTCTCTACTTCGACCATCATCAGTTATTTTGCTCCCCAAATAGCAAAACTCCTTTACTACTTTAAGTGTCTCATTTCCTAATCTAATACCCTCAACATCACCCGACTTAATTCGACTACATTCCATTATCCTCGTTTTGCTTTTGTTGATGTTCATCTTATATCCTCCCTTCAAGACACCATCCATTCCATTCAACTGCTCTTCCAAGTCCTTTGCTGTCTCTGACAGAATTACAATGTCATCGGCGAACCTCAAAGTTTTTATTTCTTCTCCATGGATTTTAATACCTACTCCGAATTTTTCTTTTGTTTCCTTTACTGCTTGCTCAATATACAGATTGAATAACATCGGGGAGAGGCTACAACCCTGTCTTACTCCCTTCCCAACCACTGCTTCCCTTTCATGTCCCTCGACTCTTATAACTGCCATCTGGTTTCTGTACAAATTGTAAATAGCCTGTCGCTCCCTGTATTTTACCCCCGCCACCTTTAGAATTTGAAAGAGAGTATTCCAGTCAACATTGTCAAAAGCTTTCTCTAAGTCTACAAATGCTAGCAACGTAGGTTTGCCTTTCCTTAATCTTTCTTCTAAGATAAGTCGTAAGGTCAGTATTGCCTCACGTGTCCCAGTATTTCTACGGAATCCAAACTGATCTTCCCCGAGGTCGGCTTCTACTAGTTTTTCCATTCGTCTGTAAAGAATTCGTGTTAGTATTTTGCAGCTGTGGCTTATTAAACTGATTGTTCGGTAATTCTCACATCTGTCAACACCTGCTTTCTTTGGGATTGGAATTATTATATTCTTCTTGAAGTCTGAGGGTATTTCGCCTGTTTTATACATCTTGCTCACCAGATGGTAGAGTTTTGTCAGGACTGGCTCTCCCAAGGCCGTCAGTAGTTCCGATGGAATGTTGTCTACTCCGGGGGCCTTGTTTCGACTCAGGTCTTTCAGTGCTCTGTCAAACTCTTCACGCAGTATCGTATCTCCCATTTCATCTTCATCTACATCCTCTTCCATTTCCATAATATTGTCCTCAAGTACATCGCCCTTGTATAGACCCTCTATATACTCCTTCCACCTTTCTGCTTTCTCTTCTTTGCTTAGAACTGGGTTTCCATCTGAGCTCTTGATGTTCATACAAGTGGTTCTCTTATCTCCAAAGGTCTCTTTAATTTTCCTGTAGGCAGTATCTATCTTACCCCTAGTAAGATAAGCCTCTACATCCTTACATTTGTCCTCTAGCCATCCCTGCTTAGCCATTTTGCACTTCCTGTCGATCTCATTTTTGAGACGTTTGTATTCCTTTTTGCCTGCTTCATTTACTGCATTTTTATATTTTCTCCTTTCATCAATTAAATTCAATATTTCTTCTGTTACCCAAGGATTTCTACTAGCCCTCGTCTTTTTACCTACTTGATCCTCTGCTGCCTTCACTACTTCATCCCTCAGAGCTACCCATTCTTCTTCTACTGTATTTCTTTCCCCCATTCCTGTCAATTGTTCCCTTATGCTCTCCCTGAAACTCTGTACAACCTCTGGTTCTTTCAGTTTATCCATGTCCCATCTCCTTAAATTCCCACCTTTTTGCAGTTTCTTCAGTTTTAATCTACAGGTCATAACCAATAGGTTGTGGTCAGAGTCCACATCTGCCCCTGGAAATGTCTTACAATTTAAAACCTGGTTCCTAAATCTCTGTCTTACCATTATATAATCAATCTGATACCTTTTAGTATCTCCAGGGTTCTTCCATGTATACAACCTTCTATCATGATTCTTAAACCAAGTGTTAGCTATGATTAAATTGTGCTCTGTGCAAAATTCTACCAGGCGGCTTCCTCTTTCATTTCTTAGCCCCAATCCATATTCACCTACTACGTTTCCTTCTCTCCCTTTTCCTACACTCGAATTCCAGTCACCCATAACTATTAAATTTTCGTCTCCCTTCACTATCTGAATAATTTCTTTTATTTCATCATACATTTCTTCAATTTCTTCGTCATCTGCAGCATATAAACTTGTACTACTGTAGTAGGTGTGGGCTTCGTATCTATCTTGGCCACAATAATGCGTTCACTAAGCTGTTTGTAGTAGCTTACCCGCGTTCCTATTTTCCTATTCATTATTAAACCTACTCCTGCATTACCCCTATTTGACTTTGTGTTTATAACCCTGTAGTCACCTGACCAGAAGTCTTGTTCCTCCTGCCACCGAACTTCACTAATTCCCACTATATCTAACTTTAACCTATCCATTTCCCTTTTCAAATTTTCTAACCTACCTGCCCGATTAAGGGACCTGACATTCCACGCTCCGATCCGTAGAACGCCAGTTTTCTTTCTCCTGATAACGACATCCTCTTGAGGAGTCCCCGCCCGGAGATCCGAATGGGGGACTATTTTACCTCCGGAATATTTTACCCAAGAGGACGCCATCATCATTTAATCATACAGTAAAGCTGCATGCCCTCGGGAAAAATTACGGCCGTAGTTTCCCCTTGCTTTCAGCCGTTCGCAGTACCAGCACAGCAAGGCCGTTTTGGTTATTGTTACAAGGCCAGATCAGTCAATCATCCAGACTGTTGCCCTTGCAACTACTGAAAAGGCTGCTGCCCCTCTTCAGGAACCACACGTTTGTCTGGCCTCTCAACAGATACCCCTCCGTTGTGGTTGTACCTACGGTACGGCTATCTGTATCGATGAGGCACGCAAGCCTCCCCACCAACGGCAAGGTCCATGGTTCATGGGGGGGTCTATAACAGTAAATAACAGTAAATAAATTTAATTATTCATTTTAAAATCTCTGTAAGTCTAAGTCATTTGAACCTAGCCTTTTTTTAAAAAAATTATATATATGGAGCCCCTCCACACCCACACTGGCATGATGGCCAACTTAAAAGGTCTGCTGCCATCTCTGCATAAGGGTTAGTGTTCACTAAATTGAGGTGTAGCAGGATGTGGGTACTGCGATTTATGCGTATGTGTGGTTAAGGTAAGCCATTTATAAGCACTCATCTGGGTCGAAAGACGAATGAAGGGTAGCGGTTTGTAGGGCAGAGGGAAAAAAGTGTCAATGCAAGCGCAAAAGGAAAAAAGCCTGTGATAGTTAGTTAGGGTAGTAAGAGCAGTAGCGGATTTCTTGCTGACTGCGATAGGTCATGCATGGATGGGTTAAGTTAGAAGCGGGTATCATGCAAGTGAATACCATATCATGCCATATGTTCGGCATAAGAGATCAGTCCGTGACGGTGCTGCAGCACGGTATGCTGCAGTTTGAGCTGTGAGAGCCCCTGCAATGCTATCAGTGATGACTTCACTTGGGGGAATGCGCAGGTCGCCCATCGGTGTCCGGTGGGCGAGCGTCGAAGCCAAGTGCTCGGAGATGTGTGGTCGCGTAGCGGCACCACTCCTCGCTCGTTGGCTGCGCTGACAGGTTCAATGAGGGCCGCGGCCGAGTCTTCCCTGAGTGGCGGACGACGTAGCCCATGCCCTCGAGCGTCCTGATCACCCTGGTAGCCCACTTGTCGAAGCAGAGCTGCTCGGAGCCGATGGACTTAGGCCTCTTTGCGGCGGCTTCCTTCTTCGGTGTGTCCAGTGTGTCTGCTGAGGTGTGTCCTTCCGCCGCCTGCGGCGATACAGTAAGTAACCACGACGATTAACGAAAATAAATCCAGTCCTTTATCGATCGAAGATATGAGTCTGTAAGATGCAAAAGAATGAATTTTTTTCACCAAATAGTTTCCTTGGAATCGGATGATAAGTATTTCATAGCTGTCGCCGCGCCCGCGCCAGCGCTTCGGCGAAAGTTCGTGTAGCCGGGGTTCCGTGTCTGACGTCACGCTCAGGCCGTTCTGTGGTTGGCGGCACGGGCCTGGAGCGTGGCACGCGGTAGCGGCAGCAGTTCGACATGGGCAAACCGCGACGCAGAGGCCGCTATGCCGCGTCGCTAATGGCGTTTCTACACTGCTGGCCACCGTAAATGCAACACCCTGAAGGAAGCATCCGAATCAAGTGAAATTTACACCATGGGTCTGCAGCGATGAGATATGCAACTGATTAGAATTTCAGCGCAGACGCACATCACGCGCGCCTGTGGCGCCACCTCATAGCGCCATTTAAGGCTTGGCGATTTCGACGAGTGTACGTTCGGCACGTGTGTTTACCTTGTGGTTGTTTCACAAGACGATCAGTTATGCCACGTAGACAACAGCGAACATCGTTTGATCAAGTATCCGAGTTCGACAGAGGAAGGATAGTGGCTTATCGAGATTGTGGGTTATCATACAGAGAAATCGCTAGTCGTGTTGGACGAAACCAAACAACTGAATGCGGATATGTAACCGTTGGATGCAGGAGGGTACAACGGACCGACGTGGTCAATCGCATTCACCTCGGTGCACCACTGCACGTGCTGATAGGCAAATTGTTCGCATGGCAGTGATGGATCGCTCAGTGACATCCCGAACCATAGCACAGCACATTGCGTCTGTAACGCATCATCCAGTGTCTGCGCGTACCATTCGAGGCCGTTTACAGCAGAGTGGTCTGTCCGCAAGACGTCCATTGCTTCGTCTACCATTGACGCAGAACCACAGACGTCTCCGTCGCCAATGGTGTGATGACAGACGGATGTGGACGGCAGAATGGAATGACGTTGCCGTTACTGACGAGGCACGCTTCTGTCTGCAGCACCACGATGGTCGGATTCGAGTGTGGAGACACCGTGGAGAGAGGATGCAGGACAGCTGCATTATGCACCGCCACACTGGTCTTGCACCGGGTATTATGGTATGGGGCGGTATTGGATATTACTCTCGCACGCCTCTAGTACGCATTGCCGGTACTTTAAATAGCCGGCGCTACATATCCGAGGTGCTGGAGCCAGTTGTCCTTCCTTACCTTCAGGGCTCGGCCACAACCATATTTCAACAGGATAATGCGCAACCACATGTGGCACGCATTGTCCAAAGGTTCTTCGTCATTAACCAGATTGAATTGCTTCCCTGGCCGGCTCGCTCTCCGGATCTTTCGCCGATAGAAAACATGTGGTCCATGGTTGCTCAACGAGTGACCCAGGTTACATCCCCAGCTGCCACACCAGATGATCTTTGGCAACGTGTGGAAGCTGCTTGGGCTGCTGTACCCCAGGAACACATCCAACGTCTCTTTGACTCAATGCCAAGACGTGTGGCAGTGGTGATCTCCAACAATGGCGGCTACTCTGGCTACTGATTCTGGCAGGAGCCACATGTCACAGACGTCTGTAAACGTAATCATTTGATACTTGGTCAACATGTTATCTACAAAATAAATTTTGTTGTGCTACCACTTGTCTTTCTTGGTGTTGCATTGACGGTGGCCAGCAGTGTATGTCTCCTCTTCGTCTGTGGAGCCCGCACGGAGGTCGTGTACCACCTACGAGAGCAATTGCCGCAGTTGGCTGCATGCCTCCTCCGCCTTTGCAGTCAGGGAGCTGCCCTATCCGCGTCCGTGGCGGCTTTGAAGGCCGCAATCGCCTCCTCCGCCGCGGCCGCCAGCATGGCGCGCATCTCCTGCACTTGCGGCGCCTGCTGCGCTACCGCCGGCCGCCGGTCCCCCGCGCCACTCTCACTGGCGCGATATTCCGGCCGCCTGTGGGCAGTGTCTACTCTCCTTCCGGTTGCGCCTTCGTTCTGCGGAGCCGTCGTCGTGGGTTCTCGGTTTGCGCCTTTCCAGCTGAGCCGTCGCTAGCGAAAGCCGGGCAGCCACGCCAGTTTGCCACATGTAGCCGGGCGCAGCGATCTGTCACAGGTGCGGGTGTCGCGTGCGCCGGCGCACCGCGGAGAGTTGCGGCAGTATTCAGCCACATGCCCTTCAGCTTGGCACCTGAAGCACTCTGGCTCAGGGTCCACGCCTAAAGAGAAAGCTTCGGCGGTCACAGGAATGCCTATGAGCTTCCTTATCCCCCCAGCGCTCTTCAGTGCGCAGTGGTCGGCCGCACTCACTGCCCGCAGCTGGACGATGGTGCGTGAGACAAGGGACTCCATGCCTACTTCTTCCCTGCAGCAGCTGGCTATGACATCATATATCTCTGTCCACGACCCTCTACTGCACTGAATGTGCAGAGGGGGGACAGGTACATGATGGTCTTCTCGCTTCCGTTCCACATTCCTGCGATATCGAAGGCTTCTTCTCTGTGTCTGTCTTCTTATTCTGCCCGTTTCTGCCCATTCTGTGATGCGAGGACACGACAGTTTTGCTGTCTCGTAATAACGACACACGTCAATTTGCTCAGCGTCACGCCACAGACAGAGCACAGCTTCACAGCTCTTGGCCAAGCACAGGTAGCGCACTTCACCAGTGACGCGCGCGCCTCCGCTGCTCGAGCTCAACTCTTTGAACCTAGGATATATGGGCTGTGTTATATAGAACCCAAACTGGAAAAATGCAAGCAACTGAATGGCGAATTGTCACACCGATAACGCTCGCACTCACACACGCAATAAGTATTGGTAATACTGAATTAATTTTGTTGGTAACAGTACTGTACGTCAATATTTCTCGTATTGACAATAAGACAATACTCACCCTCAGACGGTAATTATATCGAAGTATTGACAGTAATATTGAACGTGTGAGGTTCTGTTAACTCGCTGGCTATCTCTCACGAATTTCTTCTTCGGGCCGGAATGAAACCAGTCGTGGACGGGATACGGCCTACGGACCGCGGATTGACCATGCGAACGCTCAACTATAATGTGCATCCCAGGGGTTTTACTTAAAATATAATGATACAGTTGTGGTGTCACCGCCAGACACCACACTTGCTAGGTGGTAGCTTAAATCGGCCGCGGTCCATTAGTACATGTCGGACCCGCGTGTCGCCACTGTCAGGATCGCAGACCGAGCGCCACCACAAGGCAGGTCTCGAGAGACGTACTAGCACTCGCCCCAGTTGTACGACGACGTTGCTAGCGACTACACTGACGAAGCCTTTCTCTCATTTGCCGAGAGACAGAATAGCCTTCAGCTAAGTTAATGGCTACGACCTAGCAAGGCGCCATTAACCATTTGTAACGTTGCATGTATCTCAAGATAGTCTCACTTGTATCATCAAGAATGCTGTATACCAAAGGACGATATAAAAGTTAAGTGTTCTAGTAGCTACGTTCTTTTCTTTATCACATTCATTACGAATCCTGTTCCAGACTTCGCGCCAGTCGGCGTGTGTGTACGCATGCCCTTTCGGCTACCCGTCTTTGTGGACTGGCTACCTTGTCAGTCCACTACATTGGCGACGCGGATTAATCATGATCTTGTTCTTTCTCATTGTCTTAATTTGCTTGTGTCATGGCTTCGCCACATTCTCCAGAAGTACTGTCCGAATTTTATCGCTTGCAGAATCAGCAGACGCAGGCGTTATTGGATGCCCTGGGACAGCTCGTCCAGGGTCAATGTGCGCTGCAAAACGATGCGGCCGCCGCCGCTTCATCGCTACCGCAGCCACAACATGCTGTTGCACCGTCCTTCCGTAGTTTTGATGCAGCCAACGAATCTTGGACAGAATGGTCCCGACAATTTGGATTTCATCTCGCCGCCTACAGAATTCAAGGTAATGAGCGGCAGCCGTTTTTGCTTTCGTGTGTAGGTGTGTCCACCTACCGTGTGATGGCGAAATTGTTTCCCCGGCGCGACGTAGCAACTCTGTCATACGAAGAAATTTTTTCTGCTTTAGATGCCTATTTCAAGGAAACTGTAAATGTCGTCGCAAAAAGGTATACGTTCTTTCGTACCAAATGTACGGCCGGTCAGACTAATCGGGAGTGGGTTGCAACTTTGCAAGGACTTACTAGGGAGTGTGCATTTGAATGTGACTGTGGACTCCCTTATTCAGATACTATGGTGCGTGATGCAATTGCACAGAACGTTTCTGATGTTCGCATAAGGGAACAGATTTTGAAACTAGTCAATCCCTCCCTTCAACAAGTGATAGACATATTGGATAGGCAAGACACACTTGACTTTGCTCAGGAATCATTTGAAACTTCGCCAGCAGTGTGTTGCATTAACCGGCCTGCCGGGCGCGCAGCGCGGACCTGTAAACAGCCTTCGCGCATGTCCGCACCGCCACGTGTCCCGCGAAAGCAAGCAAATGCAGTGAAATCATGCCCGCGGTGTGCAACTAGACATTCGCGTGAGAATTGCCCGTCACGCCAAGCTATTTGCTTTTTCTGTAATAAGAAAGGGCATGTTCAAAGTGTTTGCCAGAAAAAGCTTCGATCAGACACTCACAACCATTCCAGGCCCTTTGCTTCGCGCCGGAATCGAACCAAGGACAATCGGGCTCGTGAACCTTCGCCCATGGACATTCATGTAGTTAGTGCCACTCCGCCCAGTGTTCCTCTCGCTAACAGTGACTGTGTTCGTCCCACAAAAAGTGTGTGTCGACGTCGACGTAAGTCCCGTCACATCGCACGTGATTCTGTTCCAGTGTCTGTTCACGTTGCACAAAACAGTCGCTCTTGTCGTCAGCAGGACAATAAACTTTTTGTAGATTTGGACTTTGCCGGACAAGTGATACCGTTCCAGCTCGATACCGGAGCTGCAGTTTCGCTACTCAATCACGACACGTACAAACAACTGGGCCAACCTCCGTTGCGTGCTGCACGTGTTCAGTTACATAGTTATTCCGGACAAGCTATCCCTGTGTTAGGACAGTGCTCTCTTCTTGCAACATACAAGGGACAAACAAAACTTGTGTCTTTTTACGTTCTTCGTTCTTCTACTGCAGTGAACTTGTTTGGTTTAGATTTATTTCAGTTGTTTAACTTGTCTATCGTAAATCCGGTCCTATCAGTGCACCAGACTGTGCCTTCCGCCAGTGTTTCTAGTCTATGTGACGAATTTGCAGACATTTTTGCACCGGGCCTAGGTTGCGCTACGAACTATACGGCACCTTTGGAACTGCAAGTAAACGCGCAACCGAAATTTTTCCGAGCGCGCAATGTTCCCCACGCATTGCGTTATGAGGTCGCCCATCGCTCCGATATCTTGTATCGGTCCACTGCTAAGCACGGAAACGCCAATGCGTTGTCCCGTTTGCCTGTTGCTGAGGATAAAGCATTCGATTCTTCCGAACTTGCTCGCATGTTCATTGACTCGGACACCGATGACGTGGTCGAATCGTTTCCGATTGATTTTCGTCGTGTAGCTACAGCCACAGCTTCTGACCCTGTCCTTGCTCCTGTTTTGCGTTTTGTTGCTACGCAATGGCCCTTGTCGAAGTCACGGATCGAGGATCCGCTGGTTCGCCGATTTTTTGCTCACAAGGAGAGACTTTTTGTACGACGTGGTGTTTTGCTGTTGCGTTCTGATAATGATCAGTCCAGAGTCGTGGTCCCCCGTTCGTTACAGTCCTCTGTCTTACGGCTTCTTCACCAAGGACATTGGGGTATAGTGCGCACGCAACAACTTGCTCGTCAGCACTGTACTTGGTTCGGAATCGACGCTGCGATTACGGATATGTGCTCTTCTTGCCTGGCGTGTGCTGGACAGCAATCCACGCCGCCACGGAACTTCTTTGCATGGCCGAAAGCCACTTCCCCTTGGCAACGCTTGCACATAGATTTTGCTGGTCCCTTCTGGAATGCTCGATGGTTGGTTGTGGTCGATTCTTTCAGTAATTTTCCTTTTGTTGTCCGGATGTCTTCCACGACGTCTTCTGCCACCATCCAAGCGTTATCCGCTCTTTTTTGCATTAAAGGTCTTCCACAGACTATTGTTTCCGACAATGGCCCACAATTCATGTCTGCAGAATTTCAGTCATTCTGCAAGGCCAATGGTATTCAACATCTGACATCCGCGCCGTTTTCGCCTCAGTCCAACGGTGCCGCTGAACGATTGGTCCGGACTTTCAAGTCACAGATGTTGGAGTTGAAAGAGTCGCATTCTCGGGAGGACGCATTGTTGCTCTTTTTGTCCTCGTATCGCTCTCAGCCCCGCGATGGTCGCTCGCCGGCTGAGTTGCTCCACGGTCGTCCTCATCGAACCTTGATGTCTTTGCTGCATCCGCCGCATCAGGTTCCTGTGCAGCGGCAGACTCCTGCTTTTGCTCCTGGCGACGTTGTCTTCTATCGCACCTATCGAGGTTCACGGCGTTAGCTTGCAGGGCGCATTCTTCGCTGCCTCGGCCTCGGCCCTGATGAAGGCTAGCTGCAACGCTGGCCGAAACGTTGGCGCATTTTAAATTATGACGATGCGGTCTGATACCCTGAAGAATTTTATTGAAGATGTATTTGGTTTTGGGGGCCTCTGGTGAGGTGCGTCGGCATCTCAATCAGCTGCGCCTCTGTCGTCGCCTGGGTTCTGCCGCTCCCCGTCTGCTTTCAGCGACGGTGCCGTCCAGTCAGCGCCCTGGGGACCCATCTACTGGCTCGCCTCATCCCCAGGTGTTACCGACGATGCCTTCCATTTTGCCCCATGGCGTCGTGCCGCCGCCGCCGCAGCCGCCGCTGGCGCCGCCCGCAGTGGACGCTTCGCTGCAGCCGCCCAGCGCCTCCCTGGGTCACGCGCCGCCGATCGCTTCCCGTGACCAGCTGTCCTCCGCCATGGAACTCTTGCCCGCTCCGGACCACATGGTGTCATCGCGCGTCGGATACCCCGACGCAATGGAGGTCGACCCTTCGGCCCCTCCTGTCTCATCACGGGCGCATACACCGCATGTTGACGTGCACCCTGGACTAGGTTTTCAGGCATTTCCTAGCTCCCCTCGGACCGAATGGCAGGGTGCGGGTGGCACAGACTCGCCTGTTGTTAGGCTCCCCACCTCATCGCATACGTCAACATGGGGTCCTCCCCACGGCGGGCGGAAGCCTTATCACACGACCGTCCGCCGATTTGCGGGGGAGGAATGTGGTGTCATCGCCAGACACCACACTTGCTAGGTGGTAGCTTAAATCGGCCGCGGTCCATTAGTACATGTCGGACCCGCGTGTCGCCACTGTCAGGATCGCAGACCGAGCGCCACCACAAGGCAGGTCTCGAGAGACGTACTAGCACTCGCCCCAGTTGTACGACGACGTTGCTAGCGACTACACTGACGAAGCCTTTCTCTCATTTGCCGAGAGACAGAATAGCCTTCAGCTAAGTTAATGGCTACGACCTAGCAAGGCGCCATTAACCATTTGTAACGTTGCATGTATCTCAAGATAGTCTCACTTGTATCATCAAGAATGCTGTATACCAAAGGACGATATAAAAGTTAAGTGTTCTAGTAGCTACGTTCTTTTCTTTATCACATTCATTACGAATCCTGTTCCAGACTTCGCGCCAGTCGGCGTGTGTGTACGCGTGCCCTTTCGGCTACCCGTCTTTGTGGACTGGCTGCCTTGTCAGTCCACTACAACAGTTCTTTAGTGATACGCTTTTCCGGAGACACACGCACTTATGTAGAAGTATATATAGGCTCAACGTAGCCGTCCGACTTTTACCTTTACCCGTTCTCTTAACATAAACAGGTAATGTTCTGGCGGGGACAGTTTTATTGGATACAGGAATTATTCACTGCCTTGAAACACAGCAATTCTCAACAAAAGCCTTAAATATTTTTTACAGCAAAGCAAGTGTCGATATCTCGTAAGAAATGAAAACAATGTGAGTTTATAGCCGGCCGTTGTGACCGGGAGGTTCTAGGCGCTTCAGTCCCGAAACGCGCTGCTGCTACGGTCGCAGGTTCGAATCCTGCCTCGTGCTTGGATGTATGTAATGACGTTAGGTTAGTTAGGTTTAAGTAGTTCTAAGTTTAGGAGACTGAGGACCTTAGATGTTAATTCCCATAGTGCTCAGAGCCATTTGAACCATTTTTGTGAGTCTATATATAACGAAGCAGAAACCAAAGGCTAGCACAGCTGCACCAAGACACAACGCAGCGCTCCTGGCGGCTGAACACCACACTAATCAACTTGCACGCTGCACTTGCTGTGCACACTACACGGAACATAATCTTGCCCGCTTGTGCCGCGAAACCGTTGGCCGTGGTCATTACAAACGTCGCCGAAGTCGTCGCTAAATCAGCGCCCTCGGCGGAAGCAGAGCGTTGGTGTCGAGGAAGCGTGCGAGGAAAGTATCTAGAACGCGGCGTCTGTGCCGGTGGATACGGCTGTAACTGCTAATTGGTTTTAGGTATTGGAGGCAACGGCTCTCCCTCACTGGCTGTGAAAGGTGGCGCCTCGTGAAGCGTGTATGTGGGCTTCACCCTGCTAACCGAGACCGTAGATTCTTTACCATTCCACATAATATCCAATATGTGGACTGATGTAAGGTGGATGTAACGATGGCTACACTCCTTCCACGCATAACATGATGTGCGTGCACATTTCCAAGTGATACGTAACAGTAAGGCGTGCCACGTCGAGAAGCTTGGAACACATGAATTTGTGCGATGTATTCACGACACAGGCACAAGAATTCCAGTTGGTCCTCATTGATACTGAGCATGTTTGTATCAACGAATTCGTTGGAGAGATGCAATGTTTCTCCGTATACCAGCTCATCTGCCATGGAAGCAATGTCCGGTTTGTAGATTGTCCTCAGGCCAACAGAACTAATGGCAAGACAGTACTCCAAGAAATGGGTGACACATGATTGGCACTTTCAACGACTGGTGCCAGCGCTCTAGCATCCCATTACTGTCTAGGTGGTCGCTTGAGGTCTTGTGTTGCTTATAGTTGGAGAACTGAAGAGTTCTGGCACGAATTGACGTCTCCTATCACAGGTGATATGCTAGAGACAACTGAACCTCACTAGCCACATAGATGCGAATGCGAAGGCTAAAGACTCGGCGGCAATGTTATCTAGATGAACTGCTTCTGGTCAGTATGTATCCCGCTCAGTCATCGTAAACAGATATCTCTTGCCGTTTGAGGGCGACAGTGATCCCACGACGTCCACATGTACGTGGGCAAAACGTGCTATCATGCCCAGGACGTTACCGATAGGCACATGGACGTGGCGGGATATTTTGTTTCTCTGACACTGAACACATGCTCGTGCCCACTGTAGAGAGTCTTTTTCAGATCTTGGCCAGACATACCGTTTAGAAAGGGGAAAGAAGGTAAGTCGTGCTCCTGGGTAAGATAAATGCAAATATGTTCAGACGCTTGCCTGCGGAATGCCTGTGGAAGAAATGAACGAGGTCGTGCTTTGAGATATCGCAGTATAGTTTCACCTGTGTCTCGGGACCTCGACTAACCGCAACTGGAGTGACGAACTGACATAAATTTATCATGAGTTTGCTGGGCCTGTGTCAATACCATAAAATCTATGTGGATTGTCACGCTACTGACGCGCGCGGGAGGCAGTCTGTTACGATATTGTATGTGCCAGATATGTGTCGAAATATGCACAGCTAAGGGCCATGCACTCGAGGTGGTTGAGCTGGCATGGAGAGCAAGTTGTGCTGTTTCGTTTGAATGTATGGATCAACGGCTTATGATCAGTAAATATAAAAAATGATCGGTAAATATAAAAAAAACACACGAGCCTCGACCTGCGAGCGAAAGCACTTATCGGCTTCATACACTGCTCGTGGTCGTAAGCGCTCCATTTCGTTTGCGATAGTGAAATGAAAGCTAGCGGGTGCCTGGCACCATCTACATATTGTTGACGTACCGCACCGATAGCTGTTTGACTTGCATCAACAACCACAACTAAGGGGGTGTCAAGTTCCGGGTGTGCTAGCGGTGTACGTTGGCCATATTTTGTTTGATGTTGTGAAAGGCGGTGCGCATTTTCTCTGTCCATTGTAACGGATCGTTTTTGGTCTTGCGAGCGCTGTGTCACCAGTGGTTCCTGCAATGCGGCAGTGTGCAGCAAGTGATACAGATAGAAATTACCTAAGAATCTGCGTAATTCTTTTATTGAAGAGAGGTTAGGCACTTAAATCATTGTATCTACGTTTTCCGTCAGAGGCAGGGAGCCAGCTGAAGAGATCTTGCGGCCCCAAAAAAAATTTACTTCTGGCAGCGCAAAAAAACATTTGGTTGTGTTAAAAACAACGCCGTAATGTTCCAGGCAACAAAATACCTCTTGCAGGTGTTTTCATTGTTGTTGCTTGGCAGCCAAGAACACGTCCAGATACGCGAAGCAGAATGGATGGCCTTGAAAGTCTCTGACAAGTCTGCGCCGCGTTCCACAGCCCGAATGTCAAGAACGTACACTCAAAAAGTCCAAAAGGTGTTTATGATAGCTGTATTTGGAATGTCCACCTCGACCACTGGTTTTTGCGTATACGCTTTAGCGCAAGCCAGGACACTAAAGATGGGTGCGCCATTGAAAAGTTTCTGTCATGTAAAAGCTACTATTAATTTATATTGTTATAAATTATAACTGGGTGTACTCATCCTGAATGTCTTGATCCGCCACTGCAAATCGTCCTATGGTACATGTTGTCTACTGCACTTAACTGTTAAGTCCAAATAAGCAATACTTACAATTTTTTGTTTCAGATAACTTTATTTTAACAAAAACGACGTACATGTTACGTGCACAAACTCATCTCATACAATGATCTACTCTGCTAACATGGCTGCCCCTATATATATGATTCCAAACAATCCTCATCCTCGGTATTGTTGAAAAAAGGGCTCTTTAACAAAATTACAATTAAAGCTCTCATTTTAAAACCAATGACACATTTCAACCACAGCAATAGTTGTTATAGAGTAAATACAGAATTGAATTTTCAAGTATATAATAGTCTAACTTAACAGTGTATAAATGCTCAGATATGTGGTGTTAACAATTCTCTTACTGTTTTTATTAATTAAAAAAGGTTCATGGTTCGGGGAATGTTCTTACCAATTACAGGACCTACTCCCTTCAGTATAATTATAGTAACTGGTTTCTTTGTATCCATTCCACAAATACATGTTTACCTACACCACTGCGTCAGAAATTACTGTTTATGGTCGAAATATATATATATATATATATATATATATATATATATTTTTATCTGTTTCAATGGTGTGTTACGTTTCACCATGCAGAGCGTGGTTGTGATCCCGCAGCAATGGCCCAGGATACCCATTAGGTACTGTTGTTGCGTTAAGTGCGCGGTAATCTCCACAAGAATGCCTGCTTAGGCACAAGGAGCTAAGTGAAGGACCATAGACCGTTATATGGTCTGATAATGCCTTGACATAACATGGTGCTGAATTCTGCTTTCATTGCGACTAATAGGTCAGGGACACTGGCGCACACGACCCGGGCGGTCCGTCTGTTTTCTCTATAGGGTGTACCGATTATGCAGTGTATGTTTCGGAGCGACGGGTGGCCCGATTATGTTCCGGTAATCGCTAAGCATAGCCGCGTATCCACCTCTGGACTAATTTCACAATGTGACAGGAGGTACTGCCGTGGAATCCGGCGGGAGGTTGCGCGGTGATGCCGTCGACGAGCCGGGCGTTTGCCACATCTGGCAGAAAGTTATAGTGAGCCAGAAGGTCAGCGCCGATGATCATCTCTGCGATGGTGAAGTTCTAGCTGAATGGGTGACGTAATCTTAGATTCAATTCGAAACTCTTCATCCTATTCGTAGTTATGGTCGTGTTGTTGGCTACCGTTAGGCTGAGTGCGGTGGACAGCCTGCAGCGATGTCGCGTAAATCTTGGGAGAAAGCTCAAGTAAGAGCCAGTATCAACGAGAAACTTCAAACCAGATCAGCGGGAACCAATAAACAGGCACTACGAGAACGAGAGGCTGCCAACTGCTTCTAGGACCGCCTGCTGTGGGCATTTAGCGTCTGAGGTACACTCCACAGGCTAGTGATGGCGGGGACTGGCCGTGATTTATTCAATGCAACGGGTTTTATAATGCAATATGATGGGTGCCCTGCCACTTATACTTGCCCCCAGTAAAAGCTTGTTAATCTTACATTAATGTAGCAAATTGCCAATGGTTTTCCTATCCATTTACCAGATTTTTCCTGCAGATAATTAGCTATTCAGGATGTGCAGACAGGTTGTTTGACCCCTTCGGACTGACTCAAAAGTTAAGCTGCATAAGATAAATCAAACACAAGTAAACTGAATGATCAGGATAAACTAACACCTGTGAAAGAACAAATGCAGTTATCTTCATCACATTTATTCAAGATTGAACCCACAGCTAATGCAAACTTTGACTAAATTTAAAATTCTCAGAAATAATATACAGATTTTCTCTGTATTGGTATTGGCCCTTCACTGGTTAGCTCTGCACTGTTTAACGGAAGCGATCTGCTACTACACACGGAATGACAGTCAACAAAATTGTACGAAATATTAGAAGAAACTGCTACCCCAGTAAACAATGTGCTGCCCTTATTCACTGCCGAACTCTACAAAGACGGCCGTCGCGGATTGCTTGTCCTTCCCACGGTTACGCGTGTCAAGAACTTCTCAAGACCTTCACAGAAAGAAAACGGCTTGATATAAGCATACGCTTCCGTTCTTTCTGAGGTAGTACAACATTGCTTCTAACCAATCACCCAACATGCACAAACAGTATATATTAAACTAAGTGTACTTGAGGATGTCACTCACACAGATGATCGAACAACGAATCAGAACCTATTTGATATATCTTTGTAGTCGCTTAATCAAGTAATATTGGAGGGAAAGGCTCCCTGTAAGATGCAAAATACTGCCATCTTACAAGCGTAGCTGCACGGTGCCGCCGTTTCTTTACTTGCTCTCCGAAGCTACGATGGTACCAACAAACAAGCTGTTCTCGACGAGATGGCTTGGTACTGCTCGCAGACCAACTCCTATAACGCTTGCGATAGCGTCTGCAGTCGTCCTCTGCGTTGTTCTGTGGCTATAATGTGCTGACTCGCGCACATAATACGAGGGTTATTCGGGAAGTAAGGAACGATCGGTCGCGAAATGGAAACCACAGTGAAAATCCGATGAAGTTTTGCACAGGTGTGTTGGGCAGTGTCTCTAGTATGCCCGTAAATAGCATTACGTCATTCTTTTTAGTTCTGAGCACATAAAGATACCTTGAACAATAGTGTCTCCCAGCCAAGTACTAGGGCCTGGAGAGAAATTTCGCCTGAAGCTACGCAGCCAACACTACATAAGTGTCGTGTGTTTTTTTCTTCAAAACAATTCTCAGCCGCATTCCGCAAGGGCACGTATAGTTTTCAATTGGAAATGTCTGATTACCCACAATACAGCCCGTAATTGTCTCCCTCTGAGTTTCATCTCTGCTCACATGAACAACTGGCTATGGACAACATTTTGGCACAGACAACGAGCTGCAGGCCAGCGTAGAGAATTGGTGGAAAGCAGTGGCGGCTGCCTTCTATAACGAGGGTATTGGAAAGGTGGTACAACGCAACTACAAACGCCTGATTCGGATTGGCGACTATAGAGACAAGTAGTTGGAAGTTGTAGCTAACTGTTGCAAATAAAACAGTTTTGATTTTCACTGTGGTTTCCTTTTCGCGACCTATCGTTCTTTACTTTCCGAATAGCTCTCTTAGCTCGGACTTGTTCGCGAGGGCGTCATATCGGACCAGTCTTGCAGTCTGTGGTACTGTTGCACTGCACTGCGCTGCGGTCTATGCTGGAACGATGGCTTCTTGCATGCTGTCAGCCAGTTCCGCGACTGCGTCCAACGGCATATCTTCCTTGAGTTGCTATTATCACCTTAACTTGACGGCGGTAACTTCCTGCTCGACGCGTGCGCAGTAGATTGTCTGGAACAGTGTTGGTATCCTCCTTACTGCGGAGGTGCCGTAAATATTGTGAGGGTTTCCGATCTCCAATCTCTCTTGTGTGAGCACATGGCGTATCTGGTCCTCTGGGCGGCTGCATGTGCTGCAACTCGCCTTATCAGTTAGGACTTCAGCTTAACATATGACTCTTCCGCGGTGACGCGGTGATAACGTCCTTCACTTCAGCTGCATAGCGATGGTCTAATTGGCTCAACATGAGCGCGAATTACTTCGTGTCTGTAGTGATTCCTGGGTAATTGAAGCTTGACTCTACCTGCGCGAACCATAGGATCGGGTTATGAGGCCAAAGAAGAGCGGCGCGTTTCGTCACAGGGTTATTTGGTAACCGTGATAGCGTTACGGAGATGTTTAGCAAACTCAAGTGGCAGAATCTGCAAGAGAGGCACTCTGCATCGCGGTGTAGCTTGCTCGCCAGGTTTCGAGAGGGTGCGTTTCTGGATGAGGCGTCGAATATATTGCTTCCCGACGAGATCACGAATGTAAAATTAGAGAGATTCGAGCGCGCACGGAGGCTTTCAGACAGTCGTTCTTCCCGCGAACCATACGCGACTGGAACAGAAAAGGGAGGTAACGATAGTGGCACGTAAAGTGCCCTCCGCCACACACCATTGGGTGGCTTGCGGAGTATAAATGTAGATGTAGATGTAGAACGGAGGTAGGCGGACGGCTACACGAGAAAAGTTTGGTTCCTCTGACATCTCGCTGTACCGTTAAAAGAAAAACCTGGGCGTGATCTTGTTTTCCACTCTACATAACGTCGGGGTCACCACTTGTCGGTGTTACGTTCAGCTTGATCAGCCAACTTTAGTCTTTACGTGTTTTGTTGAGATATGCGGACAATGGTTCAAATGGCTCTGAGCACTATGGGACTCAACTTCTGAGATCATTAGTCCCCTAGAACATAGAACTAGTTAAACCTAACTAACCTAAGGACATCACACACATCCATGACCGAGGCAGGATTTGAACCTGCGACCGTAGCGGTCTCGCGGTTCCAGACTGCAGCGCCTAGAACCGCACGGCCACTTCGGCCGGCTGCGGACAATGTTCTGGAGAGAACATTTTATTGGACGCAGAAATTATTCACTGTCTTGAAACTCATGATACAACACATTCGACTACCACAGCAATTCTGAACAAAACTTCAAAATCTTTGACAGGAAAATATGTACGTGGGTAAGTGCGAGAATCTCGAAAGGAATCAATACACAGAAACTCAATATATAAGAAAACAGAAACCAAAGAATTGCGCAGCGGCATCGAGACACAACACAGCGCTCCTAGCGGTTGGACACCACGCTAATTAACTTCCGCGCTGCACTTGCTATGCACACGACACAGAACATAATATTGCCCGCGTGTGCCGTGAAACCGATGATTGTTGCCGATGTAGTCGCAGAAAATCCACTTTTCACATATTATATGTGTGCCTCAATGGCTCAGCTCGTACGTCGTCCTACGGACGCTTTATCTTTTCTCGGACAGCTGCTGCAGGCATGGAGCATGAAAATTTCGCCAGAAATCTGAGTAAACGTAATTCGAACAAACACTACAATGAGGAGACATAAAACTACTACTTATCTTCATTTTAATAATAGTTGCTCTTCCACTTATTTTGCAAACATTTACAGTTCAAAAATGGTTCAAATGGCTCTGAGCACTATGGGACTTAACATCTGAGGTCATCAGTTCCCTAGAACTTAGAACTACTTAAACCTAACTAACCTAAGGACATCACACACATCCATGCCCGAGGCAGGATTCGAACCTGCGACCGTAGCGGTCGCGCGGTTCCAGACTGAAGCGCCTAGAACCGCTCGGCCACTGTGGCCGGCAACATTTACAGTAATAGTTGCTGAACACGCATAATACAGAATAATATCTAGCAAAACTAAACATTCAGATGCTTCTAACTACGGACGTCATAGCAGGCACATGCGATTACTTGAGCAGCGGAGGAGGAGGAGTGAACTCGTGATGGACTGCCGAGAGGACAGATGAACGTCGTAAAAAGAAAAGTTGAAGAGGGTCAGTCTGATTACACGCTGCGGATTAATGAGTGAGTCTGTAGCAGCTATTACACATAGAGTTTACTGATCGTAATGTTCAAGGCGGATCGGATATTGCACGATCGTAGCAAGAGTTCTACGTTACACTCACACGTGAACATCCACGAAGGTTCTAGTACAACCACGACCTATAGCTTGATGTAGATATCAGTAAAACAGTGGGATTCAAATCCACGCCTCCTAAAACCAGTACCTTAGACCAATTTTAGTTTTGATTTAAGGAGATGTAATTTTATTAACTTAGGACAAATTCAGTATAACGTTCGAAGTTTGAGAAAACATGGACTCAAATACGTGCAATAATTACACCATATGAAGAATACCAAAAAACTTTTAGGAACATTAATATGTGTTCAGCTAGAGAACTACAGCTTGTATATTTTAATATTACAACTCTCAATATCTGGAGTATTTATGGAGGCTAAAAATGAGATGACAAATTAATTCTAAGCAGCTAGTGTCAGTCAAACTACACTGACGTAAAAAAAAGGAATAAAAAGAGATGTAAATAGACTGATGAAAAAAATCGCAACACCAATAAATGATTAAGAGTGATGAAATTTTGGGATTGCGCATGTCTACGTAACATATTTAAGTGATTAACACTCCAAGATCACAGGTTAATGTAGGCGCTAGATAAGCCATTGCAGATGTGAAATGCTGGTACACATTAATAACTGGTGTAACCGCCAGAATGTTGACTGCAAGCATGCAAACGTGCATGTATTTGGGATTGTCTTGTGCTGGTGCCGGATGTCAGTCTGTGGGATGGAGTCGTGGAAGATGCTGGAGTTGTCGTCCGATGATATACCGTATGTGCTCAACTGGAGACAGATGTGGTGATTTAGCAGGCAAAGGCAACACGTCGACAATCTGTAGAGTATGTTGAGTTACAACAACGATATGTGGGCGAGCGTTATCACGTTGGAAAACACTCTCTGGAATGCTGTTCTTGAATGGCAGCACAACATGTCGAACCACCAGACTGACGTACAAATTTGCAGTCGAGCGCGCGGGTAAGAACGAGAGTGCTCCTGCTGTTGTACGAAATCGCACCCTGGGCCAGGTGTAGGTCCCGTGTGTCCAGCACGCAGACAGGTTGTTCTCAACTGACCTCCTTTTAACAAACACTTGGCCGGCCGTCTGGAGCCCAATCGTCTTGCGACCGTACATTATCGTGACCACCCTAGCAGCAGTCATGCACAGTGGCCAAAGCCGTGCCAAGTCTTTCTCCAGTATTGCAGAAGATACATCCAGCTTCTCGTAGCCCTGGTTCAAACTCAGAAAGTTGTTGATAATGGCGTCTGTGTCACCTTAAAGGCATTCTTGACTAACATCACCTGACCACGTTCGGTGTGAAAGGTAACTTAACGCCCACGACTGTTACAGCGTGTATTTAAAGCAAACCTGATCTGCATCCTCATAGTCCCCTACCAGCATCACTGTTACTTGAATGGCTCGAAATTCGTATCGACATCATGTCTGAGATGTAGAAACACGCCCACCAACTTTCCCTTTGCGTCGCACAACTCCATGCTGCTGCGATTTTTTTTCCTTAGTGTGTTATGAAGCTGCATCAGATGGTATTGAATCGAATTTTTCTACATATTTTTAACTGCTTGTGTTCAAAACATTGAAATAACTATCTTTAAAGAAGAAATGTATGGTCTCATATTGCTTATTAAATTCTCGTACTCGCAGTGTCGTCGCCTCTTAGGGTCATCTTCAGCTCTTTAGGCGGGAACCCCACCACGGTGGTGTTGGTCTTATCGTCCTTCTGGATCTGGTGCAGCCCTCCTGGGCTATCATGTACTTCTTTTTGCCACCGTACGAAGTTTTCTCCTCTCACTACCTGCCCAGTTTGAAGGTATTGGGCGAGGACTGTAGCGTGTGGGTGCAGCCGTCTTTTGTCGCTTCTATGACGGGGCTTATGTATTGCCCATCTTGCGAGTCATCGCGCCCACACTAAGGGCCTACATCAATTTATCGAACTTGTATTCGCGACCAAGAAATGTGGCCATCGACATGATGCTATAACCTCTCTGGAATAATGGAAAAACTGCGATATCCGATGTTCACATGTGCACACCCACGTAGGCAGTAGACAATCTAAACTAAACTGCTTGTAGCGTTCTGTGCCGGCACACGTTACAGGCCCCCAGGGGCTCGGCATTCATTTGCTGGGTACGGGCTTGGCGACCCCGGGGTTCCTGAGCTGGGGACTGGTAAGCGCCGCATGTCCCCTGGGGAACCTGCCGCACCTCAGTTGTATAAGGCTTACCTAGGCACGCGGGGCTCTGTCTAGGTGGACTCCTAGTTCCCTAGCTGCTCGTGGGACCGAGATGGAACCCTCGAACTTTTCTTCTTCTCCTCCCAGCGGAAAGGGTGGGCCGCTGGTAGGTTCTAACACCCAATCTCACAAGAGGGCTCGTGTAGCCAGTCCTCCTGATTCAGGTAGTAGTAACAGAACGCATGCTGCTTCGCAGAATGTGTTTCTTATAATTAAAAGGAAAGATGGGAGTTTTGAAAAAGTTTCGCCATTTTATATACAGAAGGGCTTAGAAGGTATTGCTGGCACGTTAAAGTCTGTTAAGCGCTTGCGAAATGGCACCTTGTTGGTTGAAACATCTAGCTTCCAGCAAGTCCAGAACCTTCAGAAGGCACAATTTCTTGGGGAGTTTGCGATAGAGACTGAATTTCACAACACCTTGAACTACAGCAAGGGTGTTGTGACTTGCAGAGATCTCGTTGACATTCCCCAAGACGAACTGAAGGCTGAATGGTCCCGGGAAGGAATTGTTGACGTGCAACACGTTATGAAACGGGTGGATGGTACTCTCATAAAGACTGACTCATTTATCCTTACATTTAACAGCACCAAATTGCCAGAGCATGTGAAGGCAAGTTTCGTACGTCTCAGTGTACGGCCTTATTACCCCAACCCTATGCGGTGTTTTAAATGCCAACACTTTGGACACACTACTCTCGGCTGTAGAGGGGAAGCCACTTGCGGGAATTGTGGTAAAGCCGCCCATGAGGGGGTTGGTTGCTCCTCCCAAGTGTGTCAACTGCTCTGGGGATCACCCTGTGTGGAGTAGGGAATGCAGAGTTTTCCTTGAGGAACGGAAGATCCAGGAATTTAAGACTACAAAACGCATCCCGTATGGTGAGGCGAAGAAAATCTACAAGTCCATGCAGCCGCCCACGTTCGCTGCTTCCTTTTCTTCTGTTCTCAAACAGCCAGTCTTGAAAACCGATGCCGCTAAACAAACGGAGGTTGCTACTGTCAGCACTAGCACCTGCGCTTGTCAATGTACGTGTGCTGCTGCCGTTCCTGTGAAGCCTGCTGCTCCCCCCCCCCCCCCCCCCCCCCCGGCCTTCTGACCAGGCTGTGGTCGCTGACATGGAACTTCCTGCCCCTTCCCGGGTCCAGTCTTGTGCATTGCCCAGCGCTGCTACACCCCCTACTGCTTCTGAGGTTTTGGCTCCAATGCTACCTCAGGCCAGAAAATCGAAGCCAAAGGTGAAGACTCGCCCACTAAAGGAGCCTGAAGTTCTACAGTCTGCTGATGTGGATGTCATTCCCTCTGACGTCTCTCTCGACTCCTCTTCTTAGGCGATGGAGGTTGATGTCAGACTGGGGCAATCATCTCGCCCCAAAACTGAGCCTCCACCTGTTGTGGCCTCTCCCCCCCCCCCCCCCCCCCCCCCGACAGAAAGTGAGAATGAAGGTACTTCCACCCTGATAGATGGCTCCCATTATACAGTGGAACATGAATGGACTCCGGGCACATGTGGAGGAACTGAACCTCGTAGCATGGCAACGCCCCCTGTGCTTGTGTTTACAGGAAACGCATTTAAAACCATCTGATGCTCCTGTACTAAGGGGTTATACGTTATATCGTCGAGATGACCTGACTGGAGAAAGGGCCAAAGGCGGAGTCGCCGTGTTTGTCAATAATGACCACCACTCCTCTCCTCTTCCCCTGGATACTGACCTGCAAGCAGTTGCAGTTGAAATTTATTCCCGTCGGAGGCTTACCGTTTGCTCCCTTTATTTACCCCCTCTAGATGCAGTGAACTTAGAGGCTCTCACAGACCTTATCGACCAACTCCCCCGCCCGTTTCTCCTCCTGGGAGACTTCAATGCCCATCATGTCCTGTGGGGCTCCACTTCTCTTTGCGCTCGAGGTCGAATTTTGGAGAGCCTCCTAACATCTCAAGTGTTGTGCATCCTCAACACAGGTACTTCGACTCATTTCTCTAGTTCTACAGGGTCATTCTTAGCCATTGACCTATCTTTCTGCTCTCCAACCCTCACTGACTCCGTTCACTGGGAGGTCATTGACGACCTACATTCCAGCGATCACTTCCCTATCCGCATTCATCTCCTGGATGGTGTATTGGTGGAGCAGCGGCCCCCATCGTGGATGATTGGCAGGGCTAACTGGCCACTGTTCACTCGGTTGGCTGTCTTTGACCGCCACAACAGCGTACAGGAATGGGTGGATCACATCACGCTTGTGATCCACCATGCTGCTGACCTGTCCATACCACAGTCTTCTGGCAATCTTAAGCGGCGCCTTGTGCCTTGGTGAATAGAAGAGTGCCGTTCAGCCATCTGGGACAGGCGTGCGGCTGTTCGCCGATTTAAATGCCGCCCCACAGCGGTCAATCTTACCGCCTTTCGTATCGCGAGAGCCAGGGCACGCCGTGTCATTAAAGAGAGCAAGAAAAGGTCATGGCAGGAGTTTCTGGACTCCATCAACCGTTCCACTTGTTCATAAAAGTATGGGAAGCCATCCGGAGGATTTCCGGTAAACGCAGCCGTTTACCAATAGCTGCAGTCCTGAACCAGGGATGCCTCCAAACGACACCCAGAGCCATAGCTCAGTCGCTGGCAGAGCATTTTGCACAAAGTACTGCCACTGTAACCCAGGATCCAGCGTTTCGTCGCTACCGTGCGACTGTCGAAAGAGCGAACTTGGACTTTCTGTCGAACAGTTCTGAGGCCTACACTTCCCTTTCTCCATGTGTGAACTTGACTCGGCTCTTGCTGAGACTTCTGACACTGCACCAGGTTACGACCGCATCCGGTACTCCATGCTTCGACATCTGCCAGCGGCGTCAAAGGAAATCCTCCTCGAATGTTTTAATCTCATATGGCAGACAGGAGTGTTCCCCACCTCGTGGAGGGAGGCAATCCTCATCCCTCTCCTCAAACCAGGAAAGGACCGCACATGTCCCAGTAGTTATCGTAGTATCGCCTTGACAAGCTGTGTCGGAAAGACCTTGGAACGGATGGTAAACCGTCGTCTGGTCTGGCTGCTAGAGACCAGACTGCTTCTTAGCCGCTTTCAGTGTGGATTCCGAAAATTTCGGTCCACAGTCGACAACCTGACCCTCCTCGAGGCGGCTATTCAGCAGGCTTTCCTCCGTCAGCATCACTGTATCGGTATCTTCTTTGATATCAGTAAGGCATATGATACTACTTGGAGACACTGTATTCTTGCACAACTGCATCAATGGGGCTTTCGTGGCCGCCTCCCCATTTTCATTCGGTCTTTCCTGTCTCAGCGGTTATTTCGGACCCGCGTTGGTAACACACTGTCTGATCGCTTTGAGCAAGAGAACGGTGTCCCCCAGGGCAGTGTTTTAAGCGTTACCCTCTTTGCCATAGCCATAAACAGTATAACGTCTACAGTGAGGAGTCCAGTACAGTGCTCCTTGTTTGAGGACGACTTTGCTGTTTTCTGTTCCTCCTCTAGTGTTGCAATCGCGAGCCGTCAATTGCAGCTAACAGTGCGGCGGTTAGAGGAGTGGGCTTCAAAAACGGGTTTTCGGTTTTCTGCCGATAAGTGTGTTTGTGTTCATTTTAATCGTTCTCGTCGTCTTTTTACGTTGCCTGCCTTGCATATGGGGGATACTGTCCTACATTTTAGAGACACAGTGCGGTTTCTGGGCCTAATTTTTGACTCCAGGTTGTCATGGTTGCCACACCTACGTGACTTGAAAGCCAGAACGCTGAAGGCACTGAACATCCTCAAGTGCCTCAGCCACAGGTCTTGGGGAGCGGACAGGGCGCGCTTCCTTCAGTTTTATCGAGCTTTTGTGCGTTCACGGCTGGACTATGGGTGCACAGTATATGGGTCAGCGAGGCCGTCTTATTTGCGGATCCTTGACGCTATTCACCATGCTGGAATTCGACTGGCCACGGGTGCTTATCGGACCAGTCCCGTACCCAGCCTCTGTGCTGAGGCTGGCGAACCGCCACTTACCATCCGGCGGCAGCTCCTGCTTGTACGCCAGGCATGCAAGTTTCTTGCAGCTCCCAGCTCGCCTGCTCACCATCTTGTTGCCCATCCACCTCTGGACCGCCTTTTTTCCCGCCGTCCCCGGGCTACGTTGCCGTTTGGGATCCGTGTGCAACGTGTGCTAGAGTCCCTCGGTGTGGAAGCTGTACAACCGCAACTCCTGGGTTTTAACCGCCTGCCACCCTGGTTACTGAAGAGGCCCGGAGTGGTTTTAGATTTATTGCAGTACAAGAGAGACTGCACTCCTGCCACCGTTTTTAATGTAGCATTTTCTGCCATTTTATCTGAGCAAAACGACTATGTAGCTGTTTTTACGGATGGATCGAAGCAACGGGCTTCCGTTGGTTGCTCAGTTGTTTTTCCGGATCGTGTCCTCAAGGTCCGACTGCCTCAGACTTTTACTGTCTTTGATGCAGAATTGTCTGCGATCTTGCGGGCACTGGAGCAGATGACGCTTTCTTCCTCTCCTAAATTTCTTGTCTGTTCCGATTCACTCAGTGCCCTTCACTCATTGCAACGTTTGTATCCGGCAGACAAAATAGTCCAGACCATCCAGGATGCCCTCCTCCGACTACAGCGACTGGGGAAGGTTGTAGCTTTCTGCTGGGTTCCGGGGTATGTTGGCATTGCTGGGAATGAAAGGGCAGATCTCGCAGCCAAGGAGGCGTGACTCGCCCCACAAGTATCTCAGTGTGTTATCCCCTTGCACGCACTCACCTCGCTGTTGAGCTCACGGGTCATGCGTCGGTGGGAGGATGAGTGGCTGGAAGTGACTGACAATAAGCTCCGTATAGTCAAGCTCATAACGCGTGTGTGGTGTACTTCCTTTCAGCCCCATCGACGGGACGAGGTTCTCCTCACGCGGCTTCGAATAGGCCACAGCCCTTTGACGCATGGCTTCCTGCTCCGACGGGGGGACCCTCTAATATGTGGTGCTTGTGGCGTTCAGGTCACTGTGCGCCACGTTTTATTGGATTGTGTTTTATTTTCTGACCAGCGGGCCGCGGCTGACTTGTCAGCGGACCTGACATCTCTTTTAGGCAACACTCGGACGAATGTGGTTAAAGTTTTAAAGTTCTGTGCCATGTCAAATGTTTTTACAAAGATTTTAGGGAGAGGATTTTAATTTGCTCACTGTGTGACAAGCTCGCCCATATTTTATGTAAGTGGCCAGCCAATAACAATTGCCTGTGACATTCTTGTTGCTATGTTTCCCCTTTCCTTAGGTTTTACTTTCTTATGTAGCATTTTCCTTCTTTTCCTGCTTTCTTTGAGTGTGTGCTTTAGTTTTCTTAGGTCTGTCCACATTCGTTCCTTTTAATGTGTGTCAGGGCGCTGATGACCTCGATGTTGAGCGCCCATAAGCCCCAACACACACACACACACACACACACACACACACACACACGTTACAGCTACATTCTTTTCTGCTGCGATTGCTGCCCATCCATGACATCTCCGATTGCTTCTTTCAAAAATGGCTCTGAGCACTATGCGACTTTTCTGAGGTCATCAGTCGCCTAGGACTTAGAACTAATTAAACCTAACTAACCTAAGGACATCACACACATCCATGCCCGAGGCAGGATTCGAACCTGCGACCGTAGCGGTCACGCGGTTCCAGACTGAAGCGCCTAGAACCGCACGATTGCGTCTTTCGACTACAGCTTAGCCCCCTCAAGTACCTTCCCGCATTCTGGGAGGCTTCATTACCTGCAGGTAATGAAATAGCGGTATGAATTATAGCCTTCGGAACACTGTGCAAATGAAGACAGCACCGTTAATTCAACATTAATGCACCATCATCATCACAGCGACAGAACAGCAAAGTTTTCAAAATCGCCATGACGAGGATTCGAACCTGGGCTATTTCAGTCACAACACAATGTCTTATCGACTGGGCCCGGTTTTTCAATCTTTTTTTCCTTTTTGGCGCAGCGAAGTACGTTTCAAACTTTAACTATATCCCTACATGTGATTTTTTTCGTAACTGGAAAAAGCAAACACTTAACAATATGTGCAATACATTTTTTATTATGGAAGGACTATGAGATACAAATTTTACGAATTTATTACCTAAGACTCTGCAGTAGGAACATATGAACGTAGAAACATAAGGCATGCAATAAAAGAAACTTATTACTCTGAAGCAGGAACATTAAACAAGAACAATAAACATGTTAAGTACATAGATACATAGAATACGTATTTAGTTATTATGGGGCGACTGCGAGATACAAATCACACAAACTAATTTCGCAAGACTCTTAGCTGGAACCATACGATCATAAAAGAAACTTACGACTCTTAAGCGGAAATATAAAAAATAAACATTAATGTAATAAATATAAAAAGACATAATTCTTAAAACTAGTGAGGTACTTTTTCCCGGCGATTTCAGCAAAGTAGATCTATGCGTGGGCGAACTGGCCTGAAGTCACATTTTATGTTCTACAACGTAGAGAATCACAGATTCACACACGTAGAGCGTTGAGAAGGACAGTAACAGAGATTTTGCTTTATTTGCGATATCCAGATATTCACTTTTATTGAGATCCAAAAAAGCAAAGGGAGCATTTTCATTACATTTCGTCCTCAGGACGGTATTTGATAAGTTGCTCTTTTTCAGAGCTATTTAATTCTGCTTTGGATACGTTTTCCAGGTCAAGTGCAATCAGCCACTCCCATCCAGTAGCGGAGATCTAGGGAAAGTGTTTGGATATCCCTTCTTGTAACTCACAAGGGAATGGTCTCATCCGACATGTCGAAACCTACCTTACCCATCAAGAATACACCGAAAGAAAAGCACTGTCAAAATTTTAGCTGCAATGGCGCACTGCAAGTATTGAAAAAAAGTTAAAAGTTCCTCGTTTTTGCCGCACCAAGAACCGCTTGTAACAGCGGTTTGTACAGCCCTTCCTGCCTAGCGCGCAAGTAAGCAGGCGCAGCCGTGACAAGAGAATGGTGCGCCGCGTAGTATCTGACTCCCAAGTGCATACATGCTAATTTTAAACACTTTGTTAAACCATATCATAAATATCTCAGATCATTAGTATTTCGAATATCTTGGTGTTCATATCCACAGCTAAACTGTTGCAGATACAATTGTTACACGAATGACTATCACAGGAAAGAAAATCAAGGCGTTGTATGATGGTAAATTTCAGACGACATTCATCAGTCGGTCGTTTAATCTGCTGACATGAAATATCTTATAACAAATGTTGTTGCATAGTTCTTACGACAACTTTTTAATAATATATATTTTACTCACATTGAAACACTTTCTTGTTCATTCCGTGTAGTTATCACATAAATGCGAAATGTGTATTGGATGACGAAAACAAACATTCTCCTAAGACCAGGCAAATCTGACAAAAGAAAAAGTAATGTTTACAGGCACTTCACAGTAATTACTAGAGTTATTTAGACTGAACTAGGATGGAGTAAGAAATGGTCGTGGCCGGTGTCCTCTTATTGTCCTGTATACCAGCACACTTGAACAAATTAGACGTGGTGATGCAAACTGACAATGCCCAAAATGACTTAAGTTTACTGTTTCGCTGATAATCCTGAAATGACAAGCAGCTATTGGGAGCTGTACTTGCCGACAGTTTCCTGACAAATGCTTTCCACTGACGAAAAATTTCGTTATCGAGAGGGTGAATCACACTATTAGTGCCGGGTGGAATCTGAACTGTATTTACAGTCTTTCATCTCCCATCTGAAGACAGGACGGAGGATGGACAGGCCAGGAGTGCAAGACAAGCAATGAATTATTTTCTGTGACTGGCAAGAAGGCGTTTCGGATGTAATACTGAAAATCATACTCTCCCATTTTATAAGATTTTGCTACGCGATTACGAGATTTTTGCAACCAAACCATTCTTTTTTACAAGTTTTTGGTGCTAATTTGCCTTGAGGCTCCTGAAGACAGCTATAAAGGGGCGGAATCAGTAATCTTCTGAACTTCATCGCTGGCAATGTTGCATACGTCTCATGGCAGTCATCTCCTGCACAAGTGACTCTCGTCTTTTTCGCTCTAAACGAGAGAGTGCTGTTCGGATGTAGTCGTTGCACGAAACATGAATGATTGGCTTTATACACAGGATTTTAAGGGATAGCAAGAAGCTTCATCTTCACGTCAGCTTTGAATTTCTCTATAGTATTATCTATTAACCATATCTTTTCTACAAGTTTAGTTGAACTGAACTTCATAACTGTATGAGTTCTTTTTCCTGTATCATTTCCAGAATGTATTTAACCCAGTCGCAGAACTCTGGAAATCAGTAACGTTTATCTCACTTGCAGGTCAGTGCGCCCAGTCTTGTAGATCTCCCTCGATAACGGTGCTATGACTCTCACGAGCAGTCCTAAATCTTTGGAATGGTTTTCATTTCACACCTTCGCGTGTTTCATCTTGGTGCATTTTTCGTACTTCGTTGAAATCTTTCTTCTGTTTATACACGTCGACATTTTGTGAAATAAAGCCAGCCTTGTACACGGCGTAAAGAGAAATTTACAGTCTCTTCCCTGCTACAGAAAGCTATTACTGTACGTATTTCCTTTGTCTAGGAAAGTACTATATTTTTCTTTTGGACTTTAATTAGGGCAATTACGATCTTTCAAACCACAAATACCAGAACTGTTAGAGTTATTTCCCATTTCTTCTAACAGTTCCACTATGTCTAGCAAATGTCGATATTATTCGAATGAATGTCTCAGAAATTAACCAATAGCCTCTCCTCTTTATTATTTTCAATCCACATGAGTTACTAGCATGTTAATAGTAATAATGCCGATACGTCGAGTAAGGTTGAACAAAACGGCCGATTTTCACTAGAATCATTTAGTACATCTACATCAAGACAAAATAATAGTGATGTTTTAAAATCTTCTTTTTGGTAAGAAACTGCAGAACACTTCAAGTGTAGTCACGATAACACTATGTGCACTGCACTCTACTGCAACTGCTCACACGATACTTATTCTACCACACAATCTAAATGTCTTTTGAGGCATTAAAAAAGATTCGAAATAGTCTTCCCAGCTCTTTCACTACGATTGTCCTTTGGGTTGTACTTTGAAATTGAGACTTACTTTACTCCCAGCCCCAGTTAAAATTCCTACAATATCTTACCTGTAAATCGTGGACCATTTTCCATTAATACTTTCACCGGCTTCCGCACTTTGGAAAATCATTCATCTTGAAGATATGAATTGTTTTTGTAGTAGTTGTCACTATCGGACATAGTTAAGCAAGTTTTCACCAGGCCTCTGATACTATAAGACTCCTTCTTGTCCCTGTGGTACTGGTCTATGCAAATCAATCACTACTGCGCCCCAGAAATTTTTGGCAAAATTGAAGAACACGGATACTCAATTTAAGAAGTCTTCCACTTTACTTTGTAGCCTAGTTCAAATAAGAGCAAATAGTTCTTCAAACGGTTAAAACAGTTACCTGTACCAAAATGACCATAATTGATTATAGAAACCACATATTCAGCTGGAATACATAGCTACGACCGATGTATCCCAAATCCTTGACTCCTGAACAATATTTCTGCGCAAAATTTGAATTGTTTTTCTCATGACTGGGTCTTCATGTACATTAAAAATCTGGAAATGCTGCAAAGAAAATAATGCCGAGCTGCATGAGCAAGGCAGAATCTCACCGGACATTCGTAACCCATGGTCTGAAAATAATCAACAGGAATAATTTTTAAAGTAATTTAATACATTACTCATTAACTGCAGAGCTGCAGCGCATAGAATCGCCAGCAGGGAAACGCAGTCCAAACTAAACTACCTTTCTGCAGTTTAAACTGTCTGTGCACGGAAAAAACGGCCGGTCACACATACTTCTCACTCGACAACGTGATTCATATCCAAAATAACGTCACCAAAGGCTATGATGTCTTCAGTAATCAAGTCCATGACACAGAAAAATCTTTGCAGTATGCTTGCGATTCAGAATACATGCAAGAAAAGAACAGACCCGAAAGCTTTCATCGTCACACGTAACTTTCAGTGTGTCATCTCACCAGTGGCGTAGCGTGAGGGGAGACTTTGAGACTTAGTCTCTCCTGTATTCGTGCTTACAAAAGATGCAATAGTAATTCATAACAAAAATATAAACAACTTTCTACTAAGAGCACTAAATGTGCGAAGACATCAGTTTTGTAGCCCGCGCCGCCGCACCCTGAGTACTGGTGTATCTGCCTGCTTGAGACTCGACTGCTCTCAGTGTCTGCCTCCCTTCCCTTACCTGGCTGGCTGTGTGAGCCTGAGCGTTCTCGGCTCCCCTCCACTGCCCCTCTTCCACGAAGGCCGGTGGGCTGCCTTGCTAGCAGGTATCGAGACTAGTCTCTGCCGCTTCTATGCTGGCTTTTAACACAGAAGTGAACAGTTGCGCGGTTTGTATTCATAGTCATTCTTGGGTGATTTTAGTGCACATTTTCGTTGTGTCGCCAACATGAGTGAGCCAGCAACTGTACACCTTATAGTATTTTTATTAAAAACGCCTTTTTCTACATTAACGTGGGAAAAAAAGTGCGAATTGAAGGACAAACGACCTACTCCTATACTCAGTGTAGTTTTAAGTGAAGCCAAACAAAAACGCACTTTTCAGACAGCCTGGTACGAAAAGGATGCTTGCCTGACTGCGAATGCAGTTAATAACAGATTATATTGTTATATGTCTTCTGTTTGGTGGTGAAAAGGAATGATGCAATGAGGGCATTTGTACAATAAAGAACTTTTGACAGAAGAGCACATAAACATCAGACATCAAAACGTCACGTGCAGAACAAAGAATCATTTCAGTTATGGGCAAAAGTAGAATTGAGCCTGCCCTTTCTGAAGCAGCTGGTCTGACAGCATTTTATTGCTGTCCTGCTGTATGCAACTTGTTCGTTGTATTTTATTACAACGAACAAGTTGCATACAGGAGGAGAGTATTGGCTCGTCTTATTCAGGCAATTGTAAAAAAATGTTCAAATGTGTGTGAAATCTTATGGGACTTAACTGCTAAGGTCATCAGTCCCTAAGCTTACACACTACTTAACCTAAATTATCCTAAGGACAAACATACAGACCCATGTCCGAGGAAGGACTCGAACCTCCGCCGGGACCAGCCGCACAGTCCATGACTGCAACACCTCAGACCGCTCGGCTAATCCCGCGCGACATGCAATTGTATTTCTTTGTAAACAAGAACTAGCCTTTTGCGGCCATCGAGAAGACGAATCCTCCAGCAACAAAGGTAACCAACTATCTGGAATTGTTGGATTTACTAGCTCAAGGAGAGCAGTTAATCTGAGACCATGTGTCATCATCCTCAACCTTTAAAGGAACGTCTCCATATAAACAGAATGATGTAATAGAAATGATAACTCTGGCAATTAATGAGAAAATAAAATCTGAAATTAAGAACTGCAATTTCATTTCGATTCAGGCTGGTGAAACATTAGATATATCATGTAAGAGTCAAATGAGTATAATATTTAGCTACTGTATTGCAGACAAAATTGAGGAAAGATTCGTTGGATTTTACGATGTTTCTGGAGATAAAACTACTGAAGGTTTGTCAAACATTGTTCATGCAGTATTGAAAGAATGGAATGTGGAAGGAATAGTGGCTAGTCAACCATATGATGGCGCTTCAGTAATGGCGGGCACAGAAAGAGGACTACAACAATTGGTGAAGCAGTTCTGTCCCTATGCGCTGTTTCTTCATTGTTACGCACATCAACTGAATTTAGTACTGTTACATGCCTCCAAAATCATACGACAAGTACACATGTTTGTAAGTGATCTTACTGCATTCCATTCGTTTTTCAGCAAATCATCAAAACGAATTGTATTGCTAACTGAGACAGGATTTAAACTGCCACATGCAAGCAACACTCGCTGGAACTTTCGTTCCAGGACAGTTTCAACATCTAGTCATTTCTCAGGACTATCTAGTTTTTTAAATTATATATTTGATGATACAGACTCTCAGTGGGACCCAGAATCTTTGAGCTGTGCTTTGGGAATGAAACGATGGATAGATGATCCTACGTTTATCTACTTGCTTTTCTTCTACAGAGGGTGCTTTGTTTATGTTGATCATCTCTTTAATGTTATTCAGTCCAAATTTGTCAGTATAACTGCTTGCCACGACGAAATAAGAACTGTTTTGAGAAACTTACGACAATTAAGAACGGAAACATTCGTTGATGAATGCATTAAATGCAGCTTGTGTTTGAATGGCAACTTATCATTCTGTGACAGTCAAAAGACATCTCTCAGGTCACTAACTTACGAAATACCGATTCGCAAATTGTTCAGATGGAAAGAAGGTTTCAAGACTTTCCCCAAATTCTGTTTGTTGAACTTTTGAACGAAAAGTGTTTCACGAACTATCAAAAAGAATTCCTAAAGTTGAAACTGCTTCAATTATTAGAACAGTGCCCTTTTTTCAAACAAGAACAAGTTGAAAATGAAATGTGTAACATACACGCTGATGAGAAAAAACACTTATCTCCAAGAATCCTCTTAAAGTACATTGTCAACAATGATTTACATTCCGTTTATGAAGAAACAACGAAGTTCCTGATTTTGGTTTGGACCCTACCCGCAACTACAGCAGCAGTGGACGAAACATGAGTACTCTTAAACGAGTGAAGAATTATTTAAGGAATTCAATGTCCAGCATCTGGGTGTCGTGTTTGAGCACGTTAGCAATAGAAAAGTCACTAGTTGGAGAGCTATTCAGTGATCAGATCTATGTAGACCGAGTTACCGACTTATTTATGGAAAGAAAAGACAGGCGCATTGCACTTGCGTACAAGAAAATGTAAGTGCTTCTTCTCTTGGTGCTGGAGTTCTACAAATTTCTTTATTATTTGTGGCGGTGGTAGTAGTAGTAGCAGTAGTAGTTGTTGTTTTATTTGATGCGTTTTATTTCATTTGTTTAAATTATTGTTTATCGTACTATTTTGTCTCTCTATAATAACTGCAGTCTCCCCAGCGTTTCCAACCACGTTGCGTCACTGCCCTCATCTGTCACATTTACATATCAGCTTCCTTGCGACTTGCTTTGAATTTATAGACCACCATATCGGGTGATATGGTGGCCATTAGTCAGCTCAGTCTCCCAAACAAACATTTCCGGCACGATGTCATGTTTTGTACAAGTGGTGTGGCAATTAGTAACTATTACTCTACACAGAAAGCATCGAGAATGTAATTTGCATAACTGTGGAGCAGAGTTAGTATACTATTAGGCAATGCAGTTGCTTACTGTGGTTCTGTTTTAATACCAAAACTTCCCAGGAGAGTTGTCTGGAAAGACTTACCATCACACGCAAATATATAATCATAAATACATTCCCAATGCATTGTATTAAACTTCAATGTAATGAATTGTTGACTGCTGTTTGCATTAATGAGCCATTAACAATGGAATACTTTAGCGTAGGTAGATCACACTGGGGCGTTCATGATTACGCCCCATGAATTTGAGTAGGCTACATCTTACGAGATTTGTCGCATGGAAGTACCGATGTGCAGCTTGAACACACAGCACGGAAATTATTAATGCACAAATACATGTCGCAAATTGTTCAAAGAGTATTTTTTCACGCTAGCTTTCATTTTCGTAATTTTGAAATTTCTGTGTAATTTTGAGCTATGAATACTAGTGTCGCAAATGGCACAAGGAGTTCTTGTTCACGCCAGCTCTCATTTTCGTAATGTTAAAATATCTGTGTAATTTTGAAATGCGAATAGTAACGCCACACCATAATAAATAACAAGGCCTTTTGGTACATGCGAACTGACAGGACATTTGTAAACATTATCAAGAAACCGTTTTTGGTGTGTTAGAAAAAGAATGTGTGGTAATGCTTCGAACACTGTTACGAACATAAGAACCTACAATCAATGTCGTGTTGTAAGTCAAAAAAGTTCCGAAATTTTATTGCAAAAGTAAACTACACATTCAATAGGTCACAGGTGACTACCACTCGGGCACACTACCTATTAAATTTATAATACCCACGCTGCTACATTTTACGGAACTGTGCTGTTACAGCTTCGTTCGACTACAGCTTAGCTCTGTCAAGCTTCTTCCCTCATTCCTGGAAGCTTCTTTACCTGCTAGTAAGGAAATGGCAGCACGAATTGCAGCCTTCAGAACATGTGTTCAAATGCTAGAGACCGTGCCGGCGAACGATTAGACTACCACGGCAGCGCGAGCAGCCATCGGTCAAAGTTCTGGCCTACCCATGGTGATACACGACGTCGCACAGATGGCAGCACCACACACTGCCGAATCAGAGTCGGTTACCATCGTTTAGGCGACTTGTATCTTGTATATCCTATCGTGCACATTTCCCTTACAATCCTATTTATCGATAACAAACCGAGAGAGATCGCATCTCTTTCGTCTGTTAGTCGTTACAGCGGAGGATACTTACGGCATCTTTCTGCAAGCGTCAGCCGAGGAAATTCGAGAGAAGTCACATACGTAGCTCAGCAGAAACTATAGTTCTGCTACCAGGAATCGAACCTAGGCTCTCCTACATGAAAGCCAAGAGTGTTGATTAAAATTCTCTCAATGCAAAACACCTAAAACACACTAATTAAATTAGTGTTACAAAGTTTTTGAATGATTTACGAGTTTTCACTGCTGCACGTACTTTCAATACCCCTGTAGGCATCTTCCACTTTGGATGTTGTTCTTACTTACCGCTCGTATTGCCTGATCCTGGGGCATCCCTGCCCATGAGGCCTACTGCACTTGTTCCCGCAACTGCACTGTCTGCGTCATCCCATGTCACAGGGACAAGGCCTGCCACTTTCACTTTCACTCCTTCTTCAAACGTCTATTCGAAACCACATCCACAAAGGCCCTGGTGTTCTTAAGAATGTCTTCTGCATTCATTGTAGTAGTGCTCACCTTGTATGACAACTTTTCGATCTAGTGCGTAGGTAGTTTGCAGTCTGTACTAAATTATAGTTGGGTTGAAATAGACATTGGTATGAATGATGGAGTGAACCACATTCTCACTGAATATTGGTACTTTGCTAAGGGTGACTTTGGTGTGTGACTATCAAGGAGATACCAATAGGCGGTCTACAGATGATCATTGCAATGGGTTTGTTGTTTTCCAGTGAGGTAGAACATTACTATGTGGAATCGAGCCCGTTCTTCTAGGACTTTTTCTTTCACAAGTCTGAATGAGAGGAAATTAGTAAGCCTTTGCCCAACAACGCCAATGGTGACTTGTACATACTCTTGAAGGATAAATAACGGGCACTCTTTTGTGAGAGCCTGCTGGAAGAGACTTATCCTTGCTTCCTCTGCCTTGCTTCCTCTACAAAGGCCCTTGGGAGCGATCTTCGATTTCAAAGGCAACCACGTTCCTATACTCTTTCGTCGCAGGTATCCTTAGAATGTGAATCGTACAACCCAGTGTCCTGTTGTGTGGACTGCTGCCATGGAGTACTGAGTTATGATGTTTCCAAAGTAAACACAGAACACCTTTTTAACGTATCCGGCGATGGCCCATGGCTGATAGGGTAGTTAGAGGGCCACAAATTTGCTTTGATTAATATTGTAAGATCAAGACTGTCAGCAATTTTGTTCCCCTTCATGCAGTGTCACCCCCTTGGCATCAAACCCAGCAGACCTGCCTTTCCAATTGCCATCTACATGCGTCTCATCTTCCTCATCAATCCAATGGTTGCAATGGGTGTCTATATGTACTATACCATGCAGGTTCAGGTTCGTCTGAAAATCTATCCTCAGCTTAGTTAGGACGGAATATGAGGCAGCATAGTTCATATTCATGGTTGATTCCAGTGGAACCCTGTCAGATTCGGTTAGGCCTGTTTCTATACTAACAGCTAAGCCGACTTCGAATAAGCTCTTGATGCTGTGCTAGACAACTTTTAATGAAGCTAACATTATAAAGTGATTTGGACCCTTTTTAAGTTTCAATAAGCCGTGGAGGGAAGTCCACTAGGCCACACAGGACAACCGCGCAAACTCGTTCTATGTTGCTTACTAAGTGTCCACATCCTAGTTCACATACAAAACCGTACAAATTCAGTACGCAGAATTGTGTGTGGCAGGCATACTACCTGATGACAACAGCCAGTAAGAAGTCTTGTTACCCAAACGCACCTACTTTCATTCACAAAAGAACGGCAGGCCACTGCTACAACACTGCTTCATCTAACTGTGTTCCATGCACTGTTCGTTGTGTTGCTAACTATTTTCTCTACATTTACTTTAAGTTGCTAACTGTTAAGCTCACCATTGAAACTTACATGAGCGCAATTGTTACACCTTGTAACCTTCCCGTATAAATAAAAAAATACAAAATAATGAAATTTGGATAATTAAATTCTGATGTATGAAAACCGATAAATCTTAACTCATGAAAAACTGATAAAGTTTGACATAAGCAGCCCTACGCCATGGCCCTGTGAAATCAATCTGAATCTGTCCATGATAAATAAACCGAAAAATTCTTACCTTGTGATGGTGTTGCAGGATAATGCTGTCTATATATCCGCTCGTAAATGGCACAGCTTAGTGCAATGCTGGCCTACCTACTAATACTGAATAAAATTTATCTGAGATCTGAATTAAAAGAAAAACTGACTTAACTTAGGTACACAGCTGCACAGCTGGTCGTTTGATTATTAAAGAACACATGACTATGATCTGACAAAACTCTGGAATATTTGAATTTAGACAAATGACTGGATTGGGACTGGCAATGACTTAAGGGGAAATTATACTTTTGTAGTTGACTGGTAAAAACAATTATATTCTGAAAATTTTTTACGTTATTGATAGAGATCTACAATCCATTACAAGGGAAAATAGAATATATTACAAATCTGGGTCAACTGGTGCTGACGAATCAAAAAAGAGAAGATTGAAACAAATTCATATCAACATCTGTCAAGTGACTTAACACGCATATGCCAATAAAAATAATAAAATGTACCTTACAATAGATGGTTGACTTAATTACATTGTTGATGTTTCATTACATTCATTTGTTCAGCATCTTCTCATTCCATGGTACAATTTGGCTCTTGGACTGATCACAATTATTATTCAGTTCCATGTAATAAAATTTTACAATTTGTTCTGCACTGTGGCTTTAACAACTACTAACTATAAACTGCACTGTACCAGCAACAGACTAGAACTACACTGTAGCAGCAAACGACTGCAACTGCAGCAGAGACTGCTCTGCCCTGTGACTCTATTGCAGCTGTCTTTTAACAGGGGCCAAGATATTTTATGTCTCAGGCAGCGCCTGTGAATTGTCGTTCTAGCAAGTGAGCAATACATCAAGATTACATTTGCTCCAGCAGGGTGGTGAACCCCTTACATAACCGTCCACTGGGGGGTAAAAATTTGGCAGGGATGGTGAGTTGGTCTGACTTGCCATGAGCAACAAATTTTTCTGTTGCTAATAGATATGAAGTATTTAGTTTACTAAGTCTACAAAATGAGTTTTGCTAATTAATATACATGTTTTACATAGTTACAGAGTATACACGAAATCATGGACAAATTATGTAAGTACTGAACATACAAAGGTAGTTATGAATATTAAGAATCAGATAAAGTGCACATGCACTATCAATTCATATTATTGTTTAGTATAAGTCTTTAGAATCTTTTATAAGAAGGAGGTGAGGAATGGAAAGGATAGCATCATGGTTATAGCACAGTGGGTTGCACATAGCTGCTCTGAGAAATCCATATCTTTTCACAGAAGCACAACACCAGTTGTGACAATCTGAAGTTCTTTGCAGAAGTATTAATCAGTGTAGCCAAGACACTGAAATGTAGTATCAGTATTGTATGTTGCCCTTTTGGTAGTACATAAGGTACACGAAGCAGTAGGTCCATAATAACATCTCCATTGGTCAGTGTGGTGAACAGCTTGATATGTCAACATCACATTCTTGTAGAATCCATTATTTGTGCATCAACGCAGAATTAGTGCAAAAAATGCAGATAGAGTGCTGCATGACCATGAGGATGGGCAGAATGTAGGAAAGTCTCATTAATTGGTGGTAATTGGGTCAGTGGTTGAAAGGTACATTTAGTATTATAACATCTTGTGAAAATTACGTTCTTGGCATCAGTCCATAGTTATAAAGTATAAGCTGAATTTCTGTCCCATAACATATGTAAGTTAAGCTCACATGAACGTATCATTAATACTTGATTTGACGTAATTAGTAGATAATGAAAATTTTTTATATTACTCATTTATGAGGCTTCTAGAAAGCTTTACTTGACAATTTTTCAAAATGTGGCGTTCAAAGGCCAAACAGTAAAATTAAAACATTAAATAAGATAGAAATCATCGGTAACAATCTTATATATTCTTAGCTGAAGAAGTGTTGGCACTCAGTGGCCTTTCGAAATTTCATCAACTGATACAAATGATATACAAATGAGTAGCCAGAAATAGATGTTAATACATGTAGCATTTAGCTGCTAGTAAGTACATATAGTATTATGTAAGTGACATGAGAGATACCTAAAATGCATGACATTTAATCTAGTGATCAACGTGCGTAGGTAATGGAATCTGTACATAAGACAAGAACGGAATTTTGTATATGTAGTACATGTATTTTTGTTTATGAACTAGCAATGCATTGCTTTGGGATTATTGGTTAATTGCTGGCATATGGAAATATTTGCTTTTGATTTACTGCTGGAAATAAAGTGGTTAATGTCATTTGTCACTCGTCATGAGTCAGCTGCGGCAAGGTTATCAAATAAGTAAAGTGAACTCGTTAATGAATGATAAAAAGAAGTAGATCAAATACAGATTGTGGAAGAAGCTTAATAACTAAGTGTCTGTAACACAATAAAAAAATTTATTTAGAAAATGATTGTGATGACATGAAATGTTATTCCTGAAAAAAATACAAAGTGGATTATTAAGCTTAAAGAAGAAATGCATGCATATTATGCAGGAAAAGTAATAAACTCTAAATTAACAGGTATCACTCGTCATGAGTCAGCTGCGGCAAGGTTATCAAATAAGTAAAGTGAACTCGTTAATGAATGATAAAAAGAAGTAGATCAAATACAGATCGTGGAAGAAGCTTAATAACTAAGTGTCTGTAACACATAATAAAAAAATATATTTAGAAAATGACTGTGATGACATGAAATGTTATTCCTGGAAAAAATACAAAGTGGATTATTAAGCTTAAAGAAGAAATGCATGCATATTATGCAGGAAAAGTAATAAACTCTAAGTTAACAGGTAATGTAAAATTGTGTTTAATATGAATGTATTCTAGCTGTCTCTCCCAGAAATATTCATTTATTATACTATAAGATATATGACATCCGGTCAAAAAAAACTGCAACATATACTTAAACAACTACACAGCATCTTATAACTAAAGGAAAAACTTCTTCATTATCATCATATGCAAAAAAAAAAAAAAAATTCTCCTTCGTATAACAGTATTACCATTATCATTCTCTTTCATATTATTTCATTCTCATCATCATTTCACATATTATAGAGTTTCATACATCTAACATACCACATCACTAAAATTAGCGCATATACTTTTACTTGATAGTCTGCCATATCGCATCATACTCATCATACGGTGTGTACATTGTATTCTTGTTAATGATTGTTAATTTCGGTCCATTTACTTTCCATGGCAAAGTGTTGCATTTTCTCTCTTTCGTTCTGATGGTAAAATATACATGTCAATTTACAGTAAGCACTGTGGTTATTTAACTTATTTCTTGTACAGGGTTTTGCTTTCTGAAAATGATGAATATGGATCAATATCTAGCGTTTACATTATATACACATTAAGGAAAAACTTATTTCTATACAATCATAATCAGTATGTGGCGACATTAATATAAATGTAACTGGAAATAGCATTACAGTTCGATAAATCATAAAACAAGTTCATTCGATAAAAGGGTTTGACGTTTGAAATGTGGTGGTTACCTTTTGACATTCTGGTTCGTAAAGTTTCGATATGTACTACATTGGGATGAGGAATGCTGCGGATTCTATATGGACCAGCATATAGAAGTTCAAATTTACTGCATCTACTCTTTCCTCTGTTTGATAACCAATGTGTGCATACCAATATCTTCTGTCCTATACCAAATTCAGGGAGTTTACAAACCTGTTTTGCTGTCCATTGTGACAGTGTGTGGCACGCTTGATATTGTTGAGGGCAATGTCAATTATTTCATGGTGACGTAGTCGACATAATGTAGGAAAATTTTATTGGGTGGTTCAACGTTCTTCAAAATAACAGTAGGAAATAACATAGTGGATTCATTTGGTATAGAATTAATTACATCTTGGAATGAAAAAATGTGTTTGTCCCAATCAATATGTTTCTTATGGCAGTATATTCTACATAATTTACCAATTTCCTTCATCCAACGTTCAGAATGGTTGGAGGAAGAACGATATTTGGATATATAAATTGGAGAAATGTTTCTTCCTTGTAACATACGTGTCCATGTTGCAGGTCGAAATTGTGGTCCATTGTCGGAAGTTACTTTCCGTGCAAGACCTACATGAGGTAGAAAATGTTTTACAAAACAGATTTAGCAGTAGCGTTGCATAGCGGAGTAAAAGTAACAAATTTCGAAGTGAGTTTATTTTAATTTAATCGGTACAATAGGATATAACGGTGGAATATGTGAAGTAGTGGATGATTTAGCATTCTGGCAGATTTTACATGACGCTAAAACTCGTCGAATACGTTTTTCCATGTTGGCAAAATAGCAACTCTCTCTTAGGACGAGAAAACATTTTATGGCTCCATAATGGGTGTAGCTTAAATGACTATACTAGATTAATTTGTTAAGAAGCTTGTAAGATCCCCACAAAAAAATAATATTCACATTAAGTGTAACTACCCAACAGTGAAAATATGAATAGCATTGACATTTAGTGTAACTTAGGAACAGTTTATTATTCCGTAACCTACCAATAATAACGCGAATAATTTCTCAATAAAATTGTGGCTCACTTATATAACCTTTCAATAATTAACTGATTGTGAATCTAAACTGGTTAATTTGGACGTCAGCAGTGCTGCGTCATGGCCCTGAAAGATCCTTCTGAATAAATTGAAAAGTCTTACCACAATAAGGTCGTCGGATAACGCGTATATATCTGCTCCTATAAGAAATTTTTCTGTGACAGCTCAGTGCAGTGCTGGCTGATAGGTTGGTCATGTATAAAAAGAAACAACTGACTTTTCTTTACAATAATTGGGATGACCATGGATTGGAGAAATTAGTAAAATCTTTAAATTGAGATGAATGATTGTCAAAAGTTAATTTTTATAAGAAAGATTATTGTTAAGAGATTTTTGAAAACATTTACATGGGACCTGATATAACAATAGTATATATGCGCAAGGCTGCATTTACCTTATACTACAACGCTCAGGCACCGCCATCGCTCCCCACGACCGGACCAGCCAACTCCATACACCAGACTGCTTGCTACGACAAACTCCTACTTCTACAGACACTGCTCTTACTGCATACAACACTGCTCTCTGGTCTGAGATTCTCTTACAGCTTGCATATGGCAGGCGGCGCGTGAGCAAGCCATCTAAATTACATCTGCTCGAGTGCGCTAGCAACAAATTCTTTAATCATGGACCTCCACTGAGGGGGGGGGGGAGGGGGGGGGGATTTGGCAGCAATGGTGAGACAATTGGACTTGCCATGAGCAACAAATTTTTCTATAATCTATTTAGTTACTAAGTCTACAGTCGCAGAGTATATACACATATATAACATTATTGATAAATAATATAAGAAATGACAGAGTGCACTAACACTGAGTACAAAATATATTAACAAATGGCATAAAGTGCACAACTGTAAAACTCTTTAGCATTTTTACATGAATTAGAGATATGAAGGAGTGAAATAAAGTGCACACTCACTCAGAAGTCTTTAGCATATTGACATGAACTGAATACATTAAGAAATGAAATAAAGTGCACATGCACTGTATAAGTCTTTACCATTTTACAAGAATTTAAACATATTGAGAAATGAAATAAAGTGCACATGCACTGTATAAGTCTTTACCATTTTACAAGAATTTAAACATATTGAGAAATGAAATAAAGTTCACATGCACTGTATAAGTCTTTAACATTTTATGAGAACTAGGAAAGAGATGGGAAGGATAGCATCGTGGTCGTAGCCTAGTGGGTTGCACGTAGCTGCACTGAAAGTCCATATCTTTCTACAGAAGCACAACACCAAGTGAGACAATCTGAAGTTCTCGTCCTTGAAGTATTTATCAGTGTAGCCAAGACACTGAAACGTTGATTTAATATTATATGTTATCATTTTGGTAGTACATTAGGTGCACCAAGAAGTAGGACCAAAATAACGTCTCCTTCAGTCAGAGTGGTGGACAGCTTGATGTGTCAGCACCACATTCTTGTAGAATCCATACTCTTACATCAACGTAGAATTACTGCAAAAACAAATATAGTGCTCCATGATCATGGGGATGGACAGTACATACGGATATTGCGGTAATTGGTGGTAATTAGGTCAGAAGGACATTAAGTTTTATGCTAGTCATCATTCAGAATTACACTTTGTATCAACCGATTTGAATTAATTATTTGCACTCATTGGCTAGTTACTAAACATTTATGTCCTATGTATGGAGTATTACAAAACATTATTCATAAGTCATCTAACTACAGTAATTATTGGCATAGCATTTATGCATAAGTCATCTCATTATAGTAATCATTGGCATTGCATTCATACATAAGTCATGTCATTACAGTAATTATTGGTGTAGCATTTATGCATAGGTCATCTCATTATAATAATGATTGGCATACCATTTATGCAGTGTTACAAATCATCATTCAGTATTACTCAGAAGTCATCATTCAAAACAAGTGTTATTGTGTGTAGCATCAAGCTTTTAGTGTTTATATATGATATCATGGAAGTGACATAAGAGTTATTTAAAATATAACACATGTAACTATTACTCATGGTCTGTATTTCAAAAATAAATAGACATAATGGAATCAATACATCAGAGAATTTTGCATTATATTTAGGACTAGAAATATATCTTAAACTGGTAGCATTATTTACTTGTATACTGGTAATAGTTGCGACTGGTAATATATTTTTTTTTGTTCTAGCAATGCATTGCATTGGGATCGACAGTCAATTGCTGGGGCATGAAAATATTTGGTTTTTGACTTATTGCTGGAAATAAGGATTAATAACGTCATTCATTATGAGTCAGCTGTAGCAAGGTTATGAAACGAGTATATGTGATCACATTCATAAATGATAGACACAACTGGGTAAAAAAATGCAAGTATTAGAACAGGTTTCATAATTAAGTGCTTATAGCATATAAACATCATGAAAAGCTTCTCCTGGAAAAAATACAAAATGAATTATTGACCTGAAAGAAAAAATAAATATTATGCTGAAAAGCAGTAAACTTCGAATTAACTTTTAATGAAACGTGTACTTAATATGTATGTACTCTAGCTGTCTTTCCCAAAACACTCATTTTGTCAAAAGGAACTGCAACAAATACTTAAATAACTACATAGCATTTAATAACTAATAGCAAATATATAAACTTCATCATTAACATCATCTGCAAAGAAAAACTTCATTATTCATATTACCATAACATCATCATTATCATCATCTGCAAAGAAAAACTTCATTATTCATACTACCATCTTCTTCATATAACTATTCATCATCATTTATTATCATATGCAAAAAATAGACACTTCATTATTCATATTCATATTACCATTTACTTCATACAACTATTCATTATCATTCATTACTTCCTATAGTATAGAGTTTCTTACTTCTAGCATATTTCATTACTAAAATTAGCACATGTAGTTCTGTCTGACAGCCTGCAATAATCACCTCATATTCTGAAAGAAAAATAATTAGTCAAGACTGCTGTCATACGATGTGTATAGTATATTCTTGTTAATGCTTGTTAATTCTGATCCATTTACTCTTCATGAGTAGTTATTGCATTTTCTTTCGTTCATTTCGAAGGTTAAATTCCCATTTCATAGTAAACCACTGTGGTTTGTTTAATTTATTTCTTTTACATGGTATTGCTTTCTGAAAACGATGAATATGGATTAATATCTTGCATTTAAATAATATACTCACTAGATAAAAACTTGTTTCTAGTGATATAACTGAGCATACAGCATAGCATGACAGAAAATGTGTTAGGTCAAAACCATAGACAATTTTGAAGAGCAAAAAATGCACACACAGTATCATAATGTAGTAGCAAAACATGTAGAATCGTCAAGATATTGAGATATCATAAGGCAAAAATGTCAAGGACAACTTGTTTGTTACATCTTAAAGATTTCATAGTGCATACAGAGAAAAATTCTACTTACGATAGGAAAACAATCATAGATACACGAAAAAATGGAAAATGTGCATGGCCTGATATATAACGACAAGAAAAGCGACCTGCTAACCTTACCTTGCCGGGCACTTGCCAAGAAAAAATACGATCATCAACAGTAAGTAGTCACATAGATATAATTGCATAGGTGGTCATATAAATATCAGGAAATGACATTACAGTGTGATAAATCATAAAGTATGTTCATAAAATAAAGGGTTTAATATTGGAAATATGGTGATTGCCCTTGCTTTTTCTTGTTCTCAAAGTTTCGACATGTACTACATTGGGGTGAGGAATGCTGCGAATTCTATATGGACCAGCGTTTAGAAGCTCAAATTTACTGCATCTACTCTTTCCTCTGTTGGATAAATAATGTGTGCGTACTAATATCTTCTGTCCAACGTGAAAGACACAGCGTGTACAAACCTGTTTTTGCTGTCTTCTCCGACGCTCTGCGACACGTTTGATGTTGTTGAGCGTAATGTCAATTATTTCATGGTGGCGTAGTCGATGAGATGCAGGAAAAGATACTAATTCTTTAATTTTGTTAGGTGGTTCAACATTTTTCAGTATAACAGACGGAGATAGCATGGTAGATTCATTCGGTATGGAATTAATTACATCTTGGAATGAGAGTATGTGTGTGTCCCAATCAATATGTTTTTTATGGCAGTAAATTCTACACAGTTTACCAATTTCTTTCATTAATCGTTCACAAGGGTTCGAAGAAGCATGGCACCTGGATATATATATCGGAGAAATGTTTCTAGCTCGTAACATACGTGTCCATATAGCAGATCGAAACTGTGGTCCGATGTCGGAAATTACTTTCAACACATGCCCTACATGAAATAGAAAATGTTTTACAAATGCTTTCGAAACAGTTTTAGCAGTAGCTTTGCGTAACGGAGTGAAGGTAACAAATTTTGAGTGAGTTCAACAGCGACAAAGATGTAACAAAAACCTCTATTAGTTCTGGGAATCGGACCAAAAATGTCTACAGCGGCCATATGTCTCAATTTTATAGGTACAATAGGATGTAATGGAGGAATATGTGAAGTCGTGTCTGATTTAGCTTTCTGGCAGATTTTACATGACGCTAAAACTCGTCGAATATGTTTCTCCATGTTCGCAAAATAACAGTTCTGTCTCAGTATAAGAAAACATTTTCTGGCTCCATAATGTGCGTAACTTAAATGAGTATACCAAATTAATTTGTGAACAAGTTCGTCAGGAATACATAATAACCAATTGTTGCTGTCAGGGTGAGAGCGGCGAAACAATATTATTGCATACAGTGTAATGGTTTCTGATGGTAACGTTATTCTTATCTTGCCAAAGGTGTTTAATTTCTTTCCAGACGTTGTCTTTGCTCTGTTCGTGTGCTATGTCTAGTAATGACGACGAAATGAAATTTTCAGATGCAGCTTGTTGAATATACATGACGCTAGAATTTGCTTGGCAGAAGTTGGTTGCGATGTCTTGCTGATTGTTGCCGAGAGAATGGGATAGTGCGTCTGATACAATATTTTGTGTACCGGGAATGTGAACAATTGTAAAATTAAATTCCTATAAATAGAGTTTCCATTGCTTAATCTGTCATGTGTAAATTTAGCTGAAAGTATAAACTGTATAGCTCTATGATCTGTGTAAACGGTAGTGTGTCTTCCATAAAGAAAATCCCTAAATCTGGTAAATGCCCATACAACACACAATGTTTCAAGTTCTGTGACAGAATAATTGCGTTCAGCATGTGACAGAATGTGACTTGCAAGGGCAATGTTTTTAATTACTGCAGTACCGTCTTCTTCAATTTCCTGAAAAATATGTACACCTAAAGCGGTGTTAGAACTGTCGGTGGCAATGGAAAAATTTATACTAGGATGTGGGTGTGATAAAAGTGGTGCATTCAACAAGGCTTGTTTCAGATTAACAAATTCAGACTGTGCTTGGCAATCTCAGGACCAAATAGTGTTTTTACCCGTCAAGTGGCATAATCTGGGTGTGAGTCCTTGTGCATGAAAAGTTTGAAACAGTTGTTCAAGACTGAAATTATGGTGAGACCAATTAGCTTCTGCTGTAAGGATGTCATCTACTTACCTTGTAATTCTGTCTTTAAGTTCTTTCGGAAGTATTGTGTTCATACCACATATAAATGCTGCTGAAGAAATTGTTAAGCCAAACGGTAATTTGCAAAATTGATAACTATCACAGAGAAAAGCTGTATGCTTTCTGCAGTTCGGATGTAATTGAATCTTCCAAAAACCGGGTTTTAAGTCAAAGGTGGAATAGACAGAAGTACCATGAAATTTCTGAAGAAGTTCTTCTAGTGTCTGTGGACGATCGGTTTCAGTAATGATAATGTCATTAACGTGACAAGAATCAAGTACAAGACGAAGTGGGCCGTCTTTCTTCTTAACAATGTGAAACGGGTTTATATATGGAGTAACTGCTGGTTCGATAAAGCCTTGGTCTAGCATAGCTTGTAGTTCTTTCTTGAATTGTTCTCTGTGGATATAAGGAATAGGATAATGTTTGGCTTTAAATGTGTCGTGCTGCTTAACTTGAAACCGGACATAGTACCAGGGATGTTGCCGAAAACAGGGGCTTGCTGTAATAGAATATTGCGTAATCTGTATTTGTGTTGCTCTGATCCACTTTCTCAGAAATAGTTTGTATCATGTCGTAATCAAATTCTTCTGGTTTATCGTAGTTGTGTACATACGTATCTGTGAAAATGGTGGACTGCCAGTCCATGTTACAGGATGTAGAAATGACTTCTATTCGATTAATTACCTATTCTTCTGCCGATAATGTGAGCTGAAATTTCAGTACAAGCTGTTCTTTTCCATTCTTTAACATCAAATAAGACTTTTTTAAATCGATGATTGCGTCGTGTTGTACCAAAAAATTCGTGTCTAAAATAACGTGTGTTGTCAATAAAGGAACAATTCAAAAGTTTGTGTGAAACGTATTACCTGCAACAAAAATTGATAAGTGTGTATGTAATTTGACATCTACTCCTTTACCAGATACTGCACCTCTTACTTTAGTTTTGCCTAATGGTAACGTAGGATAATTGTTTTCGTTGTTACATTTGTTGAAAGTCTCTTCATTTATTACCGAAATAGGTGATCCAGAATCGATTGCAGTAGATATGTTTTGGGGGATCTGCATCAGCGGCTCCTAATCACATAAATTCATTAAAAATCAATGTCCAGTGAACTATAACCAATAGTGTTTGTGCATTAGCAGTTAATAAAGATCATATGAACAAGTGCACGATAATGAAATATAACTACCATGAACATTTGTACACACGAACAACTGAAGAGTGGTAAAACGCCTCTCTCTTTAAATATACAGTCAAAAAGGAGGTAAAAAAAGGTCTCCCTAAAAACAAACAATGGGGCCCCGAAACAGGCCCCCCTTAAAAAATAATAAACGTGTGCCATATTTATAAATGAATCAGGTCTATATTCACTTACTCTTAAATCAAAACTACGTTACGTAAAAAGAGTTTAAAGGTTGGGTAATAAGTAAGGTGTTACCACCAATTAAAAAGTTAGGAAAGTATGAGCTAGAAACTAAAATGAACACAAGCACATACAAACCAAGCAATAACAGCTCATGTTGATGAAGAAGATAAGAAAACACAAGAATATTTAAGACCTGGTAAAACAGCGGGTCTGAAATATAAAGAAAAGAATGAAGAAAATCTTGAAAAATGAAGAAATTTTGAAAAAATCCATAGGATACCCCCTTAGACCCTCAAAAATGGCCGAAAATAATTAATTTATGTTTGGTGAAGATAAAAATTGGAAGACCATAAATAAAATTTTTATATAATAAATATGATGTCGAATAATATAAGTGAAGAAAGTAATAATGGTATGAATGAGAGTGTGAATAGAACAACATTTGAAAGCATGTCTGTAAATAGACTACAACAATTATTTAAAGTCAACAACATCCGTGGTTACAGTTCTTGAGACAAGGAAAAATTAATTTCAAGACTAATCGACTACTGTAACACACCACATGACTCTAGAATTCTATATAATACAGGGTGTTTCAAAAATGACCGGTATATTTGAAACGGCAATAAAAACTAAACGAGCAGCAATAGAAACACACCGTTTGTTGCAATATGCTTGGGACAACAGTACATTTTCAGGCGGACAAACTTTCGAAATTACAGTAGTTACAATTTTCAACAACAGATGGCGCTGCAAGTGATGTGAAAGATATAGAAGACAACGCAGTCTGTGGGTGCGCCATTCTGTACGTCATCTTTCTGCTGTAAGCGTGTCCTGTTCACAACGTGCACGTGTGCTGTAGACAACATGGTTTATTCCTTAGAACAGAGGATTTTTCTGGTGTTGGAATTCCACCGCCTAGAACACTGTGTTGTTGCAACAAGACGAAGTTTTCAACGGAGGTTTAATGTAACCAAAGGACCGAAAAGCGATACAATAAAGGATCTGTTTGAAAAATTTCAACGGACTGGGAACGTGACGGATGAACGTGCTGGAAAGGTAGGGCGACCGCGTACGGCAACCACAGAGGGCAACGCGCAGCTAGTGCAGCAGGTGATCCAACAGCGGCCTCGGGTTTCCGTTCGCCGTGTTGCAGCTGCGGTCCAAATGACGCCAACGTCCACGTATCGTCTCATTCGCCAGAGTTTACACCTCTATCCATACAAAATTCAAACGCGGCAACCCCTCAGCGCCGCTACCATTGCTGCACGAGAGACATTCGCTAACGATATAGTGCACAGGATTGATGACGGCGATATGCATGGCCCATTTGGTTTACTGACGAAGCTTATTTTTACCTGGACGGCTTCGTCAATAAACAGAACTGGCGCATATGGGGAACCGAAAAGCCCCATGTTGCAGTCCCATCGTCCCTGCATCCTCAAAAAGTACTGGTCTGGGCCGCCATTTCTTCCAAAGGAATCATTGGCCCATTTTTCAGATCCGAAACGATTACTGCATCACACTATCTGGACATTCTTCGTGAATTTGTGGCGGTACAAACTGCCTTAGACGACACTGCGAACACCTTGTGGTTTATGCAGGATGGTGCCCGGCCACATCGCACAGCCGACGTCTTTAATTTCCTGAATGAATATTTCGATGATCGTGTGATTGCTTTGGGCTATCCGAAACATACAGGAGGCGGCGTGGATTGGCCTCCCTATTCGCCAGACATGAACCCCTGTGACTTCTTTCTGTGGGGACACTTGAAAGACCAGGTGTACTGCCAGAATCCAGAAACAATTGAACAGCTGAAGCAGTACATCTCATCTGCATGTGAAGCCATTCCGCCAGACACGTTGTCAAAGGTTTCGGGTAATTTCATTCAGAGACTACGCCATATTATTGCTACGCATGGTGGATATGTGGAAAATATCGTACTATAGAGTTTCCCAGACCGCAGCGCCATTGGTTGTTGAAAATTGCAACTACTGTAATTTCGGAAGTTTGTCTGCCTGAAAATGTACTGTTGTCCCAAGCATATTGCAACAAACGGTGTATTTCTATCGCTGCTCGTTTCGTTTTTATTGCCGTTTCAAATATACCGGTCATTTTTGAAACACCCTGTAGCTCTTCATGTGCCAGGTGTACATGGTGTCCCTTGTGAGTGCGGCAGGATCTTTGTAGGTCAAACAATTTGCACAGTTGTAGGGTGTTGTACTGAGCACAAGGGACATATTAAATAGAGGGAGTTGGACAAGTCAGCCATATCTGAGCACTGCCTGGAAAATGGACACAAAATACAGTATGAGAACATGAAAGTTTTGGCTCATGTGTCAACATACTTGGATTCCATTATAACAGAGGCGACTGAGATTAGATTGAACAACAAAAATTTCAACAGAGGCTAGGGGTACACTGACTAGGGCATGGGGAGAGGCTTTCAATGTCAAAAGGAAGCTACATTGGATGACTAACACTTATAGGGAAGTTGGGAACAGTAGTTTCAAATGTCGAGGTTGGGAACAGCAGTTTCAAATGTGGCATTGGCCCCTCATTCCACCTGACATCATTTGGTCCCATATCTGGCCAGAGCTGCTATGAGCTATCCAACTCACCTTCAGTGCATGTGTCATTTCTGCCCTCTCTGATTAGTACCAGTGACTGTAATCATGGCTATATAATTGCCATGCCCAACTGTCAATAGTTTTACTCCTGGCAACGATGACAGAGATAATCATTGAACACTAGTGAATTTTTGTTTTAGTTGACTCAGCTTGAAAACCGAGAATATTTTATTCATAGATTTGTTCAACAGATTTTCCTCTGAGCAACAACAAACAGACTCTAGCTGTCACAATGTCCTCAAGAAAAAGTCTCTCTGTACTAAAGCACAAATGACACATTTGCTTAGCATCATGTTGTGAAGTGGCTCTGAGCCTGAGTGGGCTAAGCAGCTGCCACCAGCCATCATATACTATGATGGCAGAGTGCGCTCATGATACCAAGCCACTGGAGGTGTGGCACAGCTGGCATACATCACCGGGTCTACCAGATCCTGTACGACCGCAATCAGCATTCGACAAAAACTTGCAATTCCATGCCAACTATGATATGCTGTCAAGTGGTATCAGTACTTGATACAACAAATGCTACAACAGAACCAAGACTGTCTTCAGATGAATCTGATTCTCAGTATGCAGAGCTCATAGTTGACAATATGTCTCCTGGAAGCACACAGTTCACACTGATCTCATTTAATGTCAGTTATAACAAGAAGTCCTAATTTTGCAGCAGTGGTACAGATTAGTAGTCTTAGGTAACTCTCCCTTAAATGTCATAGTGCTTCACTTTACACACTGGAGTGTATGTTGTTACTACCTCCCCTCCCTGTTTCTCAGTTGTAAACGTCAGTATACTGACACCCTCAATAGGTTTTTAGTTTCCTGTGCTGCCTGTTAGTATATTTATGTTTGCATTTCTTATGGTATTGATCTTTTTTGCTTATAGTGTTGTTGTCTAATATGACTGTGTTTTTATTTCTCATGCTCTTACCTCCTCCCTACCCTTTTCCCACACTTGCTATGGTTATTCAAGGAGATGACGGCAGAAGGAATGGATGGGCAAGCACGGCCAAAAAACGTATGGCAGAATAGAATAGAAGAAACATCTCCTTAGGTGAGAGAGGTTGGAACCATGTCTACAGACAGAGAGATGGAAGTTCTTTGTGTCCTCTACATGGTGAATATATCGGTACTGCATTAAGAAAGTGTTTCAGTGGTAGCCTTCTGTTATTGTTATGATGATGTGCTGTTTTATGCATCATATGTGAGTGATATTGTTGTATCAAGGGATGTCTTGGATGAATTTGTGTGCTGAGTTTATTCTTAGGTTTTTATGTGTTGGAATGTCAAGTAAATTATTCATCATTTCTTTATTGATATGACAAGGAAACTGTGCAGTAATCTCTCATTTTCAATCATTATTCAGCGAGCCATTTTTGTGTTGCAGATTTATTGTGAAGTAAATCTAAATTTCATGTTCACAGTAAACATTTATTTTGGATGATTACTGATAAACTGATATGTGTGGCAAATTAGTGAGTTGGTGTTTGCACTTTTATTCTGTTATGATGTGTCAGTACACCCTGAGGTTTTTAATTCACCAATGTATCTTCCAGTGATTTGTTCTATTACGTGTCATGTTTATTGCAGAACCATTTTATCTCTATGATTAATAGTTTTGTGCGATTTGAAGCAATAATTAGCAATTCAGTCTATCTCTCACATTTGCAAATGTCGAATAAACTCATTTTCTGGTTAGACTCTCTACTGTTAATGTGTTAGCTATCAGGTAATATCAGTGGTTTGGTAGGTTGCAGTAAGTGTCACATACCTTCCATTAAAGTTCCCTCATGAATGTCCACCTATGTGTATTTTTTTGTAGGATGATATTTGTTTGCAAGTAAAGAAACGAGTTCAGATAACAACTCTGTGTACAGATAAGGAGTTAAGCATGCTATATCGTACAACTACATATATCTGCACTACAGACATGATCAGTGGGTTGCTGTATCATTGGTTCCCAAGCCAACTCCACCATACATGCCGGATAGTATGTCAACATGGCAGTCAAGCAAAACCCACCAGTCAGTTTACGAGTTAGATTCTGCCGGACTCCGTCTGACGGAGCAGCACCAGCCTCTTCTCCAAACCACTGCATTGCCGCAGCTGATGCTACATGCAGAGCACTACTTGCATTGCCAGTCAAGTGTCTTCCAGTTTGCCAAAACAGTGCTCAGGTGACCACCTGGCCACAGAGCTGCCAGATCCAAGTGCAACACCAACTATGGAGGATCACCAAGCACCACAGTGAGCAGCCAGTAGTCACAACCAGAGCCTTCACCTCCACCAACCTCATCCTCAGCAAACACTGTGCTCCTTGGAGGTTATACACTGTTTGAATTAATTTGTTGTCACTGCTAGACATCTGACATGACTTAGATTCAGCCAAGTGTTGTCTATCTCCATAAGTGAACTACAGTCGAGCTACTGTAAAAAGATCCTTGACAGTTGCAGTGAGCTGGGTGCAGTAGTTCTGCATGCCTACCACAATCAGTCACATTTTGCAATTGTGTAAACATCTCTGTGGCAAGGCCTCAGTGTTGCTGGAACTGTATAGAAAGCTATTGTTTTGCAGCTGAGCATTGGTAACAGTATTGTCAGCTGTCATCCATCAGATTATGCTGACGTAACTGTAAAGTAAACTAAACTATTTTATGACTTCTATCCAGGAAGATTATATATATATATATATATATATATATATATATATATATATATATATATATATATATATATATATATATATATATAATGCAAAAAAACTATGCACTGTGGAGGAATTACATGAATGGGATGGAAACTGGTAGACGTGATGTTCATTTGAAGAGGAACAATTGATTACAGTTTCAGAAAAATTGGATGATTCATTCAAGAGAAAGAGCCTCACAGATTGAGCAAATCAGTAACACGTTGGTCTACCTCTGGTCCATATACAAGTTGTAATTTGGTGTGGCATTGATTGACAAAGTTGTTGGATGCCCTCCTGAGGGATATCATGCCATATTATTTGCAGTTAGCACATTAGATTGTCAATATACTGAACTGGTGATAGGGACCTGCCCACGATGCTCCAAAAGTCCTCAAGTGGGTAGAGATCCAGCGACCTTGTTGGCTAAGGTGGGTATGACGAGCATGAAGCCAAGTGTGTGGAAGGGCATTATCTTGCCAAAATATAAGCCCAGGATGGCTTGGCATGATGGGTAATGCAATGGGGCATAGCTTGTTGTCGACATACTGTAAGGGTACCTCAGATCACAACCAAAGGGATAATGCTATGAAATGAAATGGCACTGCAGACCATCACTTCTGGTTGTCACACCATATAGCGGGATACCGCCACTAACCATGCATCTCCAGACACCTCTTCACTGGTCATTGGGACCTGGGACATTTTGACTGGAATAGAATTGTCTTCAGTGATGAGACCTGCTTTGAATTGGCCCTGATGACTAGCAAAGAGGTGCCTGGACATGCACTGAATAGCAGTGGAAAACCAACCTGCCTATTGCCTGCCATATGGCCTAACATCCGAGGGTGGTGTTTCATAGAAGAAACCAGTTGGTTGTCGTTTGTGGCACCCTTACAGAACAGTTTTACATAGATGGTACTCTACACCCCATTGTCTTGCCCTTCATGGCAAGCCGTCGTTGACTTACTTATCACCGGGATAATATGCATCTGCACACAGTGTGTGTTTCTACTGCTTGTTGCCGTGTTTACCAAATCCTACCTTGGGCAACCAGGTACCCAGATCTCCCTCAGCTGGGAATGTTTGGAGCATTGTGGGCAGGACCCTCCAATGAGTTTGGAATTTTGATGATGTAAGGTGACAGGTCGATGAAATTCGATACAATATCCCTCAAAAGGACACCCAGAAACTCACTCAATCGATGCCAAACCTAATTACAGCTTGCATAAGACCAGTAATGGACCAACATGTTACTGATTTGCTCAGTTTGTAGAGCACTTTCTCTTGAGTATATTGTCACATAGAAGAAGGTGAATGATGAAAGCTACCTTCACTTAACGAAGGTTTATTCATCACTTGCACATACAAGGATGTGGAGCGAACTGCCTCCTGCCAGAACACATGCAGTATATATACAGCTACAGAACATTCCAGTACAATGATTCTTGACATTTGTGGATACTTCTAGAATGTTCTCAAACCGAGTATAGAAATTAAAAGCTTACCCTCCATGCAACACTTTAGTATCATAACCACCACACCATGGTGCTACTCAGCTTCTTCTTCGACATTGATCTTTCCTTAAGAGAACAGCATCTCAGTGTTACGTCCTCCTAGTCCGGGAATGAGTCGTTGGTCCTGCTTACTCCAACTTCTGATGACTGATGCTCGCCCTGGCGGTAATCTTCTTCGAACTTTTTATGCCGCTATGCTCTTCGTCACCTTTCTGCTTGTAGCCTATTGCTGGAGCTTCAAATTTTCCCTGGGTTGCAGGATCCTTGTAGGGCTTCATTTGAAGGATGTGGACCGTATCTCCGATATTTTGTCTTTTTGTGTCGGGGTCGAAATCATTAACTTCATAAGTAACATCAGACAACTGTCCTACAACCTTATAAGGTACAAAGTAGTGCCTGAGGAGCGTCTCAGAGAGACCAATCTTCTGAATAGGAGTGATGATCCAGACGAGGTCAGCGGCTGGTAGACAACAGGGTGGTGGCTTGTGTCATACCTTTTGCGATTATTTTCTAGAGCCTGCTGAATGCGGAGGCGAGCTAAGAGCTGAGCTTCCTCAGCTCTCGTTAACACCTGGCTGATGTACTCATTGTCCACATCATCAGGATGTAACGTAAAAACAGTATCTATCATTGTAGTTGCCTCACACCCATGCACCAGGAAAAATGGCATAAATCCTGTAGTGTCTTGTTTGGTGGTGTTGTAGGCAAATGTCACAAAAGGGAGCACCTCATCCCAGTTGCTCAGCTCAGCATTGATGAACATTGGTAGCATGTCAGCCAAGGTCTTATTAAGGCATTCAGTAAGCCCGTTAGTTTGTGGATGGTAATCAGTCATCATGTGACGAGTAATGTTGCACCGACAGTTTATCTCTGTCACAAGATTCAATTGAAAAGCTTTCCTCTGATCTGTAATTAATGATCTTGGGGCAATGCCTTCCACAATGAATTTGGCTACCTCAGATGCTTCGGCTGTTTTCACAGCTTTTGAAATGGTATAGCATGTAAGACAATCAGTGCAAACAATAATCCATCTATTGCCACTAGCAGACGTCAGAAATCATCTGAGGAGGTCAATTCCAACACTCTGCAAAGGTGTTTCAGCTGGTGGAATTGGTACGAGATGGCTAGGTGGTTTCTGAGGAACTACCTTTTCCCTCTGACACTCTCAACAGTGCGGCACATTGTGACAGACAATCCGAAATAAACTAAATAAACCTGGCCAGAAAAATCTCTTACAGATTCTGTCATATGTCTTAATAAATCCTAAATGTCCAGCTTCAGGTCTGTCATGGAATTTCTGTAGAATATCTAAGCACATGTGTTTAGAAATTACTGGTAGCCACACCTTTCCAAAGGGATCAAAGTTTTTCTTGCAAAGTAATCCATTAACTACAAATTGTCCGTTCACATCCTGTGACCGATTTAAGGCCAGCATAATTTGAGATATCTTGGCGTCGTTCTTCTGCTATCTTCATCAAAGTCTTGATGGTCTTGCACAGGGTTTCTTGAGAGACAGTTGGCATCTTGGTGTTTTCTCCCACCTGTGTACACCATGGTAATGTCATACTCTTGAAGACATAGTGCCCACCTGGCGAGTCATCGTGTTGGCTCCATAAGACCTGTAAGCCAACAAAGTGGATGATGGTCTGTAACAACTGTGAATAGGCTTCCATAGAGATACTGTCGAAATATGCACATAGCCCAGATCACAGCAAGACATTCTCTTTCTGTAGTTGAGTAGTTTCTCTCAGTTTTTTTAAGTGTCCTAGAAGCATAGGCTATAACCTTCTCTTTTCCATCCAAAATTTGAACAAGATCAGCACCGATACCATAACCACTGGCATCTATGTGTAGTTCTGTAGGTGCTCTCTCATCATACAGACCAAGTACAGGGTCAGTTGTCAGAGCTTTCCGTAGCACATCAAAAGAATCCTGTTGAGCACCATTCCAGATAAATTTAGCATCAGCTTTGAACAACTCTTGGAGTGGCCTGGCTTTGATACAGAAATCTTTGATAAAACGACGGTAATAAGAACATAATCTGAGGAAGCTTCTCACATCTCTAATACTTTTAGGATTAGGCAATTCCGTTATAGATCTCAACTTTTCTGGGTCTGGCCGCACACCTTCGTTTGACTCTTGAAGAATGGCATATAGCTTCTTATGTTGTTTCTTAGTGAGATCTGGTGAAAGTTGAGCTAAAAGATCTTGTCTTGCAGTGGTAGTGCTAATTTTGTCCACAGACTCAGAATGGGTAGTTTCTATGACGCTCAGCTGTTCTTCAATTAACAGCTCAGTGTCTGCTACGCACATGCATTTTGGAAGGATCTGCAGTTCTCAGTGACAGTTAACTATCCACAATTCACTGAATCCGTTCTTAAACAAGATGACAAGGGCTGGTATGACCAAGTTATTCTTCAGTGGTATGCTTCTCTTACATTCCACTACAAGGGGGATTAAGTTAATTATCAGTTATTATGGAGAAGCTGCATGGTCATCAATGCTATCTGTTCTTTCAAGAACAGTTACTATCTCATATATAGTTAAAGGCTACCTGGCCATTGACCTCCATCTGTGCGAATGCGCACAGGTTGCCTGAATTCTTACGGGAAACGTCACCTTAGTTGGTGCGAGTAGTGAGTGGATGGGTAAATATCTATTATGTACATTATGTATGTAGATTGTGGACAGTTGGGAATATGGGTCTCACAGGAGTCATGCAAGGGATAAGTCCCTGCAGTCACGCTGTTCATCTGTGTCCTTGGTGGCTCAGATCGATAGAGCGTCTGCCACGTAAGCAGAAGATCCCGGGTTTGAGTCCCAGTTGGGGCACACATTTTCAGCTGTCCCCATGAGGTATATCATCAACACCTGTCAGCAGCTGAGGGATTCAATTAATTATCATTTATTCTGGAGAAGCTGCATGGTCATCAATGGTATCTGTTCTTATGAGTACAGTTACTGTCTTCGTACATAAGGCAGTAGATAGAGAGATGCTGAATTAAATGTGTTTGGCTGTGAAGAGAGTGATGCACGATGCATTCAATGACTCTCACATTAGAATTCTGTCAAGTGATCTTTCACAGAACCCAAAGAAATTATGGCCATATGTAAAGGCTGTTAGTGGCATCAATGTTAGTGTCCAGTCCCCAGTGAACGAAACAGGAACTGAAAATGTGGGTAGCAGAGCAAAATCTGAAATGCTTAACTCCATTTTCAATAATTTTTTTATTTGTGTGTGTGTGTGTTAAAACTGAACAAAGCTCCAGGCTCCTATGATATCCCTGACATATTTTATACTGAACATTCTGCTACTTATGCCCCCCTCCCTCCCTTGAGAGGCCAAAAGTTGGCACCGCCAGTTCAGTTAAGTCAGACTGTGAACTTATAGCATTGGCCACATTGAGCAATGTTTGTAAGCAAATGTGGCAGCCTTCATGAAAATATAATACAGGATCCCAACAATAGGAACAACATATTTGGTGTCTAGGTTATATCAAAAGTATTTTCATTGCCCTGTGTGCCCAACTTGAGTGAATCCAGCAGCATTAAGGAGCAGAGGTTTCAGATGTGTCCCTGCTGCTGCAACTTGATTGAACGGACATGCATATAATACATACTCACACAGACACAAAACAGAATGTACTCATCCTTTATGTGTGCAGTGATGGTTTTAGTGATTTCAGTGCTCATTAGTATGGTGGGATATGTTGTGATTTCAGTGGCTATCCAAGATGGTTACTTGTGCGAAGCAATAAGTTGTGACCTCAGTTGTCACACAAGTGACAGATTTTGTAGTGCACTAGTGCTTGTTTGTATGACAGGATGTGTCAGTTAATGCAGTGATCACCAGAGAGATGGAAAGTTTGCCTTGTTTTTCAGTGGTTCTATGGTGACTAAGTGGTTGCCTCTTGAATGGATATTTTGTGACATTGTGATCATTTCTGTGAATAGTTTCTTGAACCAACATTGCTGTCAGTAACTTGTAACTTGATGAGGAGTTATGTCTTTCATGTGTCAGTACATGACTGTTGTATGTCCTACATTAACTATCCCAATACAATGTACTTTCAGCCGTCTGAAATTTAAGAGATCTGTATCTGCTGCTCCCTGTTAGCAAGCTAAGATCTCAACTACTTATATATGACCCACCGCCCTTAATTTCCAGTGCTTCAGATGTACCTAGAAGTATTTCATGGTCATCTGTGTCAGATGCTTTGCTGGGATATAGGAAAATACCTGTTACATTTTATTCTTTATCTTGGACTTCTAAAACTACTTTGACAAACTTTCCTATAGTGGCTTCTTTTCTGTGTCAGATCTGAAACTAAACTTTTCTTTCTACAGAAGTTGATATTTCTTTCAATAATCCATATGTCTGTTTTTCATAATAGTTTCTATCGTTTTTGAAAATGAAGACAAAAGTGTTGAATCTAGGTTGTAGTTATCTGTATTTTCTTTATCACCTTTTTTGTGGATAGGAAGAACTTTTGCTTGATTTAGGTAATACAGAAGCAACTGGATGTAAGTGACTCATTTATAATATCTGTTAGAAGTGCTTCTATGCTGTTAATACAGTCTCTTGATGGACACACTGGAATCTCATCTAGACCTGTAGACATTTTACTCTTTAATTTATGCACAGTCCCAACGATTTCCTCTTCCATTTCAGTAGCAGCAGTATTATGTGAGGCACATAGATATTTGTAGCTGTGTATTGTATTTTTAGTAGTTTTTCTTGCAGTTTGGTTGCTACATTGCTAAAGTAACTGTCTATAAAGGCGTATTTATTAAGTCTCCATTATTTCTGATTTTTTATGTGTCTGTATTGTCTTTATGCTACCAGTTTCCTGTTTTACTATATTCATTATTGCTTTGCTTTTATTGTTGAACGTCTGCATGGCCTTATCATTTTTAATTCTTTTTGCATCCTGCAGAAGTTTCCTACATATCATTTTGTATTTGACAAAAACTGTACGAATGCTGGGTCACTCTTGTTATCTTTGCTAGAGCTGAGATATTTGGGATTTTGGTACCTTTTTTACATACTTTTTTCTGGTAGATTCTCAAAGGGAATGTGCTATTTTAGGAAATATCTCGTCAAATTTTCTTTTGGATGTAGTCATGAACTTGCTAAAATTTTCATTTAAATATGTTCCTGAAAATACTACTGAGTGTGTCTGACTGGTGTAGTGTATCTTTTTATTTTTTGTCACATATGCACAATGTGCTCCAGATATAACAATCCATGTTTGCTGCCTTGGAGCAGACAACGCCACCACCATTTGATGCCATGGCTCTGGGGTGAAGAAAAGTATTTGCTCTCAACTGTTAATCATCCTGCAAGGTAGACAAAAAGTCTACCTCCTTTCTAATATTATGCAAAATGAGTTGTAATCATTCTAAACTGTCTGGACACTGGTAATATTACTCACAATATCACTAGTGAGTGTATAGGATCATTTTGTATTTTCTCAAAAATAAAACTCAGAGTGAGATCATTATTTCAGCAACTTTTAATTGTCTTTATCTTCACCCATGTTCATAAGTATATGCAGTTTGCAGGTCAGAGGGATAATTGGAAAGTGGATCAGCAACTAGAACCTACACTTTGTATTGAGCTGTGTTTGGTGAAATTTTGATTTAACTTGTTAAAACACGGTACGATGGTTGTGGCCATTAGTCAATCATACTGCCACAAGTTGCACAATGTGTAGCCTGCCCACCCAATCCATAATTCTGTAGAACTCTGGTTTATGTAAGATTGAAGTTTTTACATTTTGTTTAAGTAATGTGCAGCTGGAGTGCTGCCAACATTTTACCCAGCATATAATGTAAGCTCATAAATATTCCAAAATTAGTAAAGAAGCAGATGAATTTTATAATCAAAATTATCATCATCATAAATAATAATCATGTTAAAATCTACATCTTTTAAAATGCATTAACTAAATTCTAATGGAACCCTTTTAAAAATATGTATAAAATAGCTCCCTGAGGAGTCAGGACCTTGAATTGCATTACTGCACTGTATTGTTAATTTTTTATTTTATATTTTGTTGCATGTTACGAAAATTTTCTGGTTAGAGATCAGGTGCAGTTGATGCCAAGTCCAGGTCCAATACAGAGCTACCTCACAATTCAGCAGCAAATGTCAGAGCATATAACTCTTGCTTTCTTGATTAGACTGAACCTGTACCAAGCTTTAGAGTTTTAGGCAATCTTCTAGAGTAAATAGCTGGTAAAAATTTTTATCAATCTTTCTAGTAGTACAAGGATTTTTATTTGCTTTCAAAATAGTATTCTTCACAATTTAGATCATCATATTATCTCCAGATTGCCCATTACAGAACTAAAAAAAAAAAAGAAATTAAAATTATGGCTCCTAAACAATCATGTACATTCAATAGATGAGTTTTTAGATTTAGCACACTCTTGTGATGGAAGACCATCTATCTAAAAATATATGAATCTCAGATCTTCGACTGTGTCACAAACTGTAAATATTTGATCTCACATCTGAATACTGTGTCACAACCTGTAAATTCCTTAATCTATGTATTACAATAGCAAATTGTTTTTATGTACGGTCCATATGTGTAACATTGTTCTCTCAACTAAATTTAGAAGAAGTTGTGTAGATAATAATGCCAGCCAATAATATGTAATGCTAGTAAGTAAGGCTCTGACATATTCAGAAGACTGGGGAAAAAAAGGTTTTTTTGTAATCAGTTGATGTTGGATCAAAATAAATAAATAAATAAAAATAAGGAAATAAGTAAATAGATTTGATGATAAAAGTCATTCATTTTCAGTTCACGACAATGAGAAATGTAATCGCTTGTAGCGCTGGAATTGTTACAGCCATTTGATGTCTATTCTGTTTTGTACTTTCTATTGATTTTGTAGTTGTTGGAACACTAATTCAATTAATAAAATAATTCAAAAATAGAAATAGTTCTTATTGCCCATATAATGTATTAAAGATTTATTTACCTTTACATATTCCTCCTTCATAGGTTGTAGGACTCTTCGCACATTTCTGAATTATTTTGGTTAATGTGCAATGTGATATCCAGGTGCTGTATTGTAAACTAGAGTAGCTCTCTTCTGTTTCAAGAAAACCCAGTGTCACATTTTGCCTGTGTTCTGCAGTTATAGCATTTCACAAGACTGTATTCTGTTTTGTAACACTGAGCAAATACTGATGTATGCTCTCATCCATTCATAAGTAATTTACATATAAGACTTGAAGTTCTCCGCTTGCAGCTCTCATAACAAATTTTAGTGAGTGCTTTCACTATCTCAATGTAATAGCTATGGCTTCATCCAAGTATGTTTCCTTTACAGAATTAACAGAGAAACAGGAAGCCACATTGAAGGAATTAGTAAAGGAAGTAATTGAATTGTTATAACCTCAAGAGCTGATTTCCTGGATCTATGGAGTAGCTACCAACAGAAATGAAGAAGATCTATGATAGGTTGTAATCCCTAGGTGACATGGTAGACAAACTTTTAGACTGAGTGATGGATTTGCCTTTAGATCAAAGAAAATGATATAAGAATAGTTAACCATGCACAAGTGGCAGGAGCAGGCATAGATGGTTGGGCAAATTCTAAGGAAGATAAAATCTCACAATCTGTCAATGAGCAAATCCAGACTGCTGTTAGTAATCTGATGACAAAGTGCCCTCTGACAGTGGGCTAAGGAAGGAATTACTTATGATCTAGGAACAAACACAATAAAATTTTTTTCAGTGGAGAAATAAAATAGGTGAATCAGTCAAAAATATGAAAAAACTGTTAATAGATGTCGGACAGACAGTGCAGGATCAGACTATAACAGTCTGAATGTGTGTCAGCCCATTCAAGATGTTTCACCTTCTGCACATGGCGCACTGCCAGTGACAACACTACACACAACAGTAATGATAGGAGGAAAGATGCTTAAGCATAGAAATTTTCAAATATATTCATCAGGTAAGAGACGGTATATCCTGTGCCATTCACTTAACAGTTGTGTTGCCCCTGTCATCAACCAGGCCACAAAAATTTAATTTGTGTAAACAAATGTATACATGTGACAGGCCCATATGAGTAACTGAAATCAATTATTCATGTGAAACATACCCCGAGGTGACAAAAGTCATGGGATAGTGATATGCACATGTACAGATGGTTGTAGCATCATGTACATGTGGTATAAAAGTGCAGTGCATTGGCAGAGCCGTCATTTGTACTCAGCTCCCTGATGTGAAAAGGTGTCCAACATGATTATGGCCCCTTGATGAAACTTAATAGACATTGAACATGGAGTGATAGCTCAAACCTGATGGCATGGGACATTTCATTTCTGAAATCATTAGGGCATTTAATATTCTGAGATCCTCAGTATCAAGAGTGTGCTGAAAATACCAGATTTCAGGCATTACCTCTCACTGTGGACAATACAGTGGCTGACGGTCTTCATTTAATGGTGAAGAGCAGCAGCATTCGTGAAGAGGTGTCTTTGCTAACAGACAATCAACACTGTATGAAATACAAAATCACAGAAATTAGTCTGGGACATATGACAAGTGTATCCATTAGGACAGTGCTGTGAAATTTGGCATTAATCGGCTATGGCGACAGTCGACCAATACAAGTGCCTTTGCAAAAAGCACGACATCACCTGTTGGGCTTGTGAACCTACCAGTCCAGTGGGACACTGTTTGCTGGTCATATGAGCTCCAATTTTAGTTGGGGAGAGCTGATGGTAGATTTCAGGTGTGGCACATACGTCACAAGGTCATGGACCCAAGTTGTCAACAAGGCACTGTGCAAGCTGGTGGTGGTTCCATATTGATGGTGTCTGTGTTTATTTGGAACGGACTAGGTTTTAGTCCAGCTGAACTGATCATTGACTTGAAATCATTATGTTCAGCTACTTGGAGACCATTTGCAGCCAGTCATTGACTCTAGGTCCCCAAACAACAATATAAATTTTATGGACAACAACGCACCATGTCACTGGGCCACAGTTGTTCACAATTCATTTTAAGAACATTCTGGACAATTTGAGTGAATGATATGGTCACCCGGATTGTTCACCGTGAATTCCACTAATCATTTATGGGACAGAATCAAGAGGTCAGTTCATGCACAAAATCCTGCACTGGCACTACTTTCACATTTATGGAATGCTGTAGATGCATTATGGCTCATTATTTCTGCAGGGGATTTGAGTCCATGCCATACTGAGTTGGTGGACTACACCAGGCAAATGGGGGTCAGACGCAATTTTAGGAGATATCCTATGACTTTGGCTCCTCAGTGTGCAAGGATTTTGAAAAGGGTTTTCTTGTCAAATTGTGGTCCAGTGGTGTGCAGATAATACTACAGAAGAAGGTTTTTACTCAGAGCTTTTCTCTTTTCAAAATGGGAGGTTGCACTGTATTTCAAATAATAACTTAATAAGGCATGCTATTGGGATGAACCATTTTGGGTAGAAATATTTGAACGATCTTGAAGCAAACTCTGCCTGTTGAAATTAGAGAGAAACTTATCCAGATGTTGGAATCCAGCCTGGAAGAATTTAAGTGTGTATTGGGTTCCATGGACGTAGTTGAAGGAGGCATTTAAGTTGCAACCAGGACCCAGAGGTTATTATTCACAGAGTCCTAGTACAGTGAATGGTTGTATTGGACCACTACCACATGAACTGTATGTGGGAATCCCCAACCAAATAACAAACTGAACAGTTGTCAAAACCACAACAAATGAAACGGTAGCAGGAATTATTACATATTAACTGAAACAAACGAAGGTGCTATGAAATGAGATATGTCCTGGCCATGCACCTAGTAATAATATTGGAGTAACAGACATCTGCAAACACCAGTGAATTATGACTGGAGATCTCAGTCACCAGTGATTACCAAAGTCATTGATGATGTCAGTCACCCTACTGAACAATATCCGGTAAACTGTCTCCGACCACATCAAGCCCTGGAGAGTTGATCATGGGATAAGAGAGGGCCTGTGATAGAGCTGCAAAATTCTTTCATTATACTAATGGAACCGACATGAGGAAGGAGCTCTGCTCTGATTGATTCAATGTAACCAGGAATAGCTGTTGTTACTACAGTCTGCAATTTGGACCAGTATTGAGGATGTTCCAGCAACTATTGTTCTAGACTCAGGAGCCTTTGTCAGTGTGATTTCAAGCAGTTCTTCAAATAAAGTATCCACAAAAACAAAGTTGTGTGGCATTCCTGTGCAGAACAGCAAGTTTATTGCACATGATCCAGAAATGTTAGAATGATGAAGAAGTTACTAAAACTAGAAAATGTAACAGTACTGTGCACCATTCTTGTGGCTGAAGACTTGATTGTTCATTATATTCTGAGCCTTGTGTTTATCCATGAGGACTTAAAATTGACTCCTCTATAGGCAAGGTCTCCTCTCTGACTGATAGTGAAAGAGCTAAAGTTGAGCTGCTGTGGAGGGACGGTAGCCACAGACGGTAGTGCCAAGTTTTCCAGATTAAAGTCATTGTAAAGGAACATTGGAGCACAAGAGTATTTCTGAGCCTATTGAACAAATAACTTGGAAGTCACATCGTAACTATAAAAAAAAAATTAGAAGAGCCGTAAAACCAACCAGCAAGAAAGAACAGCAGAAGTTAGACCTTTTGAATCAATATGGGGAGATATGTGAACAAAAACCTGGTATAATCCAAGGAAATACGTCATCTTAATGAACTTCCACACATACCCTTGTACAGTAGTTTCTGTCTTATTGCTCAGTCTCAGTGGAAAGCAATAGACGAAGAAATCAAAAGGATATTTCAAGAACTTAACAGATTCATAAGAAAGTATTGTAACCACCAATAAACACTAAGGACTGACTATATAAAATCGTTTGAAGAAATAGTGAATCTGCTGTCTTCTCAACACACTACATTACAGCAGAGCTAATATTTCACAGGAGGGTAAAGAGTGTATGGGTGGACCAGATTCCACAGGTCCCCAATGACAGAGACTAGTGGGAAGAAAGGGTTCAGAAAGCTTTGATCAGTTCGACAGAAAGTGGTAAAAATACTAAGGTATCAAATGGCCCAGAAAGTATTATTAAGAATCTGTCCAACTATTGAACAAAAAGAATGAAAAGTGGTAGTTGTTTTTTATGGTACCTTTGTTCATTCTAAGGGTTCCAAATCTTGGTGCATATCTATTACGGCACCCAAGTAATCATCAAATTAAAGGACTTTATCCTCATCAAGGTTCACTGAAATATTGTTCTTTGTGGAATTAGTGTGCATCATTTTAGGAACACAGAGTCAATTGGAAGGTTTGAACTGAATATTTATGTTGGTGTAACTAAAAAATTAGAATCTTTTTGTTTTACAACATGTTTTGAATTTAGACATAAGATATGGATTTAGTTTTGATACTGTGTGACATGTATTTGTATGTTGTCTGTAGTAGATAAGTATTATCCTGCGAAAGATGCAGGAGCTCATGAATTATTCTTGAATTTTAATTAGTCATATTATGAGAATACTCAAGATCATTTTTGTTAAAAATAAGATCTGCTTACAAATAAAGCACATTATTACAAAATAAAGTAAGACAAAGCTTTATGTTTATCTAGTTTGAATGATTCTCACCTGCCAGTCTTAAGATCATTATTTCCTACATTTGCATCTACATGATTCATCTACATCTACATAATTACTCTGCAATTCACATTTAAGTGCTTGGCAGAGGGTTCATCGAACCACAATCATACTATCTCCCTACCATTCAACTCCCGAACAGCGCGCGGGAAAAACGAACACTTAAACCTTTCTGTTCGAGCTCTGATTTCTTTTATTTTATTTTCATGATCATTCCTACCTACGTAGGTTGGGCTCAACAAAATATTTTTGCATTCAGAAGAGAAAGTTGGTGACTGAAATTTCGTAAATAGATCTCGCCGTGACGAAAAACGTCTTTGCTTTAATGACTTCCATCCCAACTCACGTATCATATCTGCCACACTCTCTCCTCTATTACGTGATAATACAAATTGAGTTGCCCTTTTTTGCACCCTTTCGATGTCCTCCATCAATCCCACCTGGTAAGGATCCCACACCGCGCAGCAATATTCTAACAGAGGACAAACAAGTGTAGTGTAAGCTGTCTCTTTAGTGGACTTGCATCTTCATAGTGTCCTGCCAATGAAACGCAACCTTTGGCTCACCTTCCCCACAATATTATCCATGTGGTCTTTCCAACTGAAGTTGTTCGTAACTTTAACACCCAGGTACTTAGTTGAATTGACAGCCTTGAGAATTGTACTATTTATCAAGTAATCGAATTCCAATGGATTTCTTTTGAAACTCATGTGGATCACCTCACACTTTTCGTTATTTAGCGTCAACTGCTACCTGCCACACCATACAGCAATCTTTTCTAAATCGCTTTGCAACTTATACTGGTCTTCAGGTGACCTTACTAGACGGTAAATTACAGCATCATCTGCGAACAACCTAAGAGAACTGCTCAGATTGTCACCCAGGTCATTTATATAGATCAGGAACAGCAGAGGTCCCAGGACGCTTCCCTGGGGAACATCTGATATCACTTCAGTTTTACTCGATGAATTGCCGTCTATTACTATGAACTGCGACCTTCCTGACAGGAAATCACGAATACAGTCGCACAACTGAGACGATACCCCATAGGCCTGCAACTTGATTAGAAGTCGCTTGTGAGGAACGGTGTCAAAAGCTTTCCGGAAATCTAGAAATACGGAATCAACTTGACATCCCCTGTCGATAGCGGCCATTACTTCGTGCGAATAAAGAGCTAGCTGCGTTGCACAAGAACGATGTTTTCTGAAACCTTGCTGATTACGTTTCAATAGATCGTTCACTACGAGGTGATTCATAATGTTTGAATACAGTATATGCTCCAAAACCCTACTGCAAACCGTCGTCAGTGATGTAGGTCTGTAGTTAGATGGATTACTCCTACTACCCTTCTTAACCACTGGTGCGACCTGCACAATTTTCCAATCAGCAGGTACAGATCTATCGGTGAGCGAGCAGTTGTATATGATTGCTAAGTAGGGAGCTATTTTATCAGCGTAATCTGAAAGGAACCTAATCGGTATAGAATCTGGACCTGAAGACTTGCCCGTATCAAGCGATTTGAGTTGCTCCGCAACCCCTAAGGTATCTACATCTAAGAAACTCATGCTAGCAGCTGTTCATGTTTCAAATTCTGGAATTTTCCATTCATCTTCCCTTGTGAAGGAATTTCGGAAAACTGCATTCAATAACTCCGCTTTAGCGGCACAGTCATCGGTAACAGTACCATTGGCACTGTGCAGCGAAGGTATTGACTGCGTCTTGCCGCTTGTGTACTTTACATACGACCAGAATTTCTTCGGATTTTCTACCAAATTTCGAGACAATGTTTCGTTGTGGAACCTATTAAAGGCATCTCGCATTGAAGTCCATGCCAAATTTCTTTAATTCATAGTTAAGTGCCTAGCACAGGGTTCATCAAACCACCTTCAAGCTATTTCTCTACTGTTCCACTTTCAGACAGCACACAGGAAAAATGGACATTTAACTCTTTGTTTACAAGCTCTGATTTTTCTTATATTATTATGATGATCATTTCTCCCTTCCTAGGTAGGTGCCAACAAAATACTTTTGCACGTTGAGGAAAAAGTTGGTGATTGAAATTTCTCGAGAAGGTCTTACCACAACAAAAAAATACCTTTGTTGCAATGATTGCCACTCTAATTCATGTACCATATCACATGGTACTCTCTCCCTTATTTTTTGATAATACAATATAAGATGCCTTTCTTTGAACTTTTTTGATGTCCTCTGTCTGTTCTATCTCTCGAAGATCCCACACTGCGCACCAGTACTCTGGAAGAGGGTGGACAAGCATAGTGTAAGCAGTCTGATTACTAGACTTCTCGGATATTATAAGAGTTTGTGATGTTTGTCTACTTTATTTCTTCGTTGATAGTCCTCTATGTTGATGTACTGCATTGTTGTACTGGCTGAAAAATGGGGGGTGGAAGTTCAATACTGACACTGTAAATGATGTAGTTGACAGTTGCAGAATTGTGTTTCACAGTTCTTTACTTTCACTGTTCACAGCCCCCCCCCCCCCCCCCCCAGTAGTACATAATTATATGGCTAATTCACTATTGGTAAATGTTGAAGAGCCTCATTAACAGGTTGCAGGCAACATCAGTATACTCCTACAATAGTTTACTGTTGAACATGTATGTTGTTGTTGTTGTTGTGGTCTTCAGTACTGAGACTGGTTTGATGCAGCTCTCCATGCTACTCTATCCTGTGCAAGCTTCTTCATCTCCCAGTACCCACTGCAACCTACATCCTTCTGAATCTGCTTAGTGTATTCATCTCTTGGTCTCCCTCTACGATTTTTTCCCTCCACGCTGCCCTCCAATGCTAAATTTGTGATCCCTTGATGCCTCAAAACATGTCCTACCAACCGATCCCTTCTTCTAGTCAAGTTGTGCCACAAACTTCTCTTCTCCTCAATCCTATTCAATACCTCCTCATTAGTTACGTGATCTACCCACCTTATCTTCAGCATTCTTCTGTAGCACCACATTTCGAAAGCTTCTATTCTCTTCTTGTCCAAACTGGTTATCGTCCATGTTTCACTTCCATACATGGCTACACTCCATACAAATACTTTCAGAAACGACTTCCTGACACTTAAATCTATACTCGATGTTAACAAATTTCTCTTCTTGAGAAACGATTTCCTTGCCATTGCCAGTCTACATTTTATATCCTCTCTACTTCGACCATCATCAGTTATTTTACTCCCTAAATAGCAAAACTCCTTTACTACTTTAAGTGTCTCATTTCCTAATCTAATCCCCTCAGCATCACCCAATTTAATTTGACTACATTCCATTATCCTCGTTTTGCTTTTGTTGATGTTCATCTTATATCCTCCTTTCAAGACACTGTCCATTCCGTTCAACTGCTCTTCCAAGTCCTTTGCTGTCTCTGACAGAATTACAATGTCATCGGCGAATCTCAAAGTTTTTACTTCTTCTCCATGAATTTTAATACCTACTCCGAATTTTTCTTTTGTTTCCTTTACTGCTTGCTCAATATACAGATTGAATAACATTGGGGAAAGGCTACAACCCTGTCTCACTCCTTTCCCAACCACTGCTTCCCTTTCATGCCCCTCGACTCTTATAACTGCCATCTGGTTTCTGTACAAATTGTAAATACCCTTTTGATCCCTGTATTTTACCCCTGCCACCTTCAGAATTTGAAAGAGAGTATTCCAGTCAACATTGTCAAAAGCTTTCTCTAAGTCTACAAATGCTAGAAACGTAGGTTTGCCTTTTCTTAATCTTTCTTCTAAGATAAGTCGTAAGGTTAGTATTGCCTCACGTGTTCCAACATTTCTACGGAATCCAAACTGATCTTCCCCGAGGTCGGCTTCTACCAGTTTTTCCATTCGTCTGTAAAGAATTCGCGTTAGTATTTTGCAGCTGTGACTTATTAAACTGATAGTTCGGTAATTTTCACATCTGTCAACACCTGCTTTCTTTGGGATTGGAATTATTATATTCTTCTTGAAGTCTGAGGGTATTTCGCCTGTCTCATACATCTTGCTCACCAGATGGTAGAGTTTTGTCATGACTGGCTCTCCCGAGGCCATCAGTAGTTCTAATGGAATGTTGTCTACTCCCGGGGCCTTGTTTTGACTCAGGTCTTTCAGTGCTCTGTCAAACTCTTCACGCAGTATCTTATCTCCCATTTCATCTTCATCTACATCCTCTTCCATTTCCATAATATTGTCCTCAAGTACATCGCCCTTGTATAAACCCTCTATATACTCCTTCCACCTTTCTGCCTTCCCTTCTTTGCTTAGAACTGGGTTGCCATCTGAGCTCTTGATATTCATACAAGTAAGTGGTTCTCCTTTCTCTAAAGGTCTCTTTAATTTTCCTGTAGGCAGTATCTATCTTACCCCTAGTGAGACAAGCCTCTACATCCTTACATTTGTCCTCTAGCCATCCCTGCTTAGCCATTTTGCGCTTCCTGTCGATCTCATTTTTGAGACGTTTGTATTCCTTTTTGCCTGCTTCATTTACTGCATTTTTATACTTTCTCCTTTCATCAATTAAATTCAATATTTCTTCTGTTACCCAAGGATTTCTATTAGCCCTCGTCTTTTTACCTACTTGATCCTCTGCTGCCTTCACTACTTCATCCCTCAGAGCTACCCATTCTTCTTCTACTGTATTTCTTTCCCCCATTCCTGTCAATTGTTCCCTTATGCTCTCCCTGAAACTCTGTACAACCTCTGGTTTTTTTAGTTTATCCAGGTCCCATCTCCTTAAATTCCCACCTTTTTGCAGTTTCTTCAGTTTCAATCTGCAGTTCATAACCAATAGATTGTGGTCAGAATCCACATCTGCCCCAGGAAATGTCTTACAATTTAAAACCTGGTTCCTAAATCTCTGTCTTACCATTATATAATCTATCTGATACCTTTTAGTATCTCCAGGATTCTTCCAGGTATACAACCTTCTTTTATGATTCTTGAACCAAGTGTTAGCTATGATTAAGTTATGCTCTGTGCAAAATTCTACAAGGCGGCTTCCTCTTTCATTTCTTCCCCCCAATCCATATTCACCTACTATGTTTCCTTCTCTCCCTTTTCCTACTGACGAATTCCAGTCACCCATGACTATTAAATTTTCGTCTCCCTTCACTACCTGAATAATTTCTTTTATCTCATCATACATTTCATCAATTTCTTCATCATCTGCAGAGCTAGTTGGCATATAAACTTGTACTACTGTAGTAGGCAAGGGCTTTGTGTCTATCTTGGCCACAATAATGCGTTCACTATGCTGTTTGTAGTAGCTAACCCGCACTCCTATTTTTTTATTCATTATTAAACCTACTCCTCCATTACCCCTATTTGATTTTGTATTTATAACCCTGTAATCACCTGACCAAAAGTCTTGTTCCTCCTGCCACCGAACTTCACTAATTCCCACTATATCTAACTTTAACCTATCCATTTCCCTTTTTAAATTTTCTAACCTACCTGCCCGATTAAGGGATCTGACATTCCACGCTCCGATCCGTAGAACGCCAGTTTTCTTTCTCCTGATAACGACGTCCTCTTGAGTAGTTCCCGCCCTGAGATCCGAATGGGGGACTATTTTACCTCCGGAATATTTTACCCAAGAGGACGCCATCATCATTTAATCATACAGTAAAGCTGCATGTCCTCGGGAAAATTTACGGCTGTAGTTTCCCCTTGCTTTCAGCCATTCGCAGTACCAGCACAGCAAGGCCGTTTTGGTTAATGTTACAAGGCCAGATCAGTCAATCATCCAGACTGTTGCCCCTGCAACTACTGAAAAGGCTGCTGCCCCTCTTCAGGAACCACATGTTTGTCTGGCCTCTCAACAGATACCCCTCCGTTGTGGTTGCACCTGCAGTACGGCCATCTGTATTGCTGAGGCACGCAAGCCTCCCCACCAACGGCAAGGTCCATGGTTCATGGGGGTGAACATGTATGAGAAGTAAAAACCTAAACACGCAGTTCACAGTTCTTGCAGAATAATACGGTACCTTTGACACTATTTTTCTAATAAATTAAACAGACATTGTCACTAATTGTTCTAACACATGCACATGGCCTGTTAGTGAAACCCTTATTCCACTGTTAAGTTGATGCATTGTCGTTAATCTAACCAATATGTGTTTCACATCTGAAAATGGGCCAGGGGCTGACTGACTGGGGACCAAAAATTGGTCCTTTACATATCCTCATAATAATAGGCACTGAAACTATACATTATTCAATGTTTAAACTACAGAAATTACAATTAAAACTTAACTCATGCAATTAACTGAATACATCAATAAGTTCCTTCTGTGTACCAGTTCCTTCTACCACAAAGGTTAGGCCAAATTATTTGTTGAAGTAATGAAATTTTTAAGTAATGAAATTAAGAGATGTAGTTATACAAAGAACATTTTTGACAAACCTGGTAATTATTTTGAAATTAATTAAGGGTTGGCTTTGCTACTATGTTTTTGAATAGAGACAAATAAATACTTTAAGAAGCCTAGAAGTTCCTCTTCCAAATATTTGTAATTAGTACAGAATTTATATTTGTTTCTAAGTCAACAACAGAATATAAGTTGCAAAACAATTACTGATTTCAACCTATAATGGTCTTTAGCAAAAGATAATAACTAGGAATGATCAAAATAAAATACGAACTTAATTACATACACAAAACTAAGCACAAAAATAGACCTGTTGCTATATTCCTTAAGACTGAGGGCTGACCTTTCTCTTTTATGGAAATTCAGATTATACTCATGCATATTAATGGTGATTAAGCAAGAATGAAAATAAAATGAATTTAAGGATGCAGATGGTGGAACAAGGAAGGAAGTAAAGAAACCCCAGCTTGCTTTGTCACAAGCTGTGCCAATAAATCACAGTCTTTGCTTCACTTTCCCCACAACATTTTCTGTATGATCATTCCAATTTAAACCACATGTAATTGTGATTCCCAAGTATTTAATTGAATTGACAGCCTTTAGATTTGTGGGATTTATTTTGTAACCAAAGTTTAGCAGACTCCTTTTTCTACTCATGTGGATGACTTCACGCTTTTCACTATTTAGAGTCAGTAAATTGCTGCTTTTTTTCATCCTACAGATATCATGTCAAAATTATTTTGCAGTTGGTTTTGATCACTTGATAACTTTACAGGGTATTAAATGACAGCATCATCTGCAAAAAATCTAAGGGGTTTGCTCAGATCATCTCCTAAGTAGTTTATGTATATCAGAAACAGCAGAGGGCATACAACACTTCCTTGGGGAATGCCAGATATTACTTCTATTTTACTTGGTGACTTTCCATCAGTTACAATGATCTGTAACCTTTCTAACAAAATATCATATATCTTGTCACACAACTGAGACAATACTCCACAGGCACGCAATTTGATTAGAAGTTGGATGTGATGAATGGTGTCAAAACCTTTATGGAAATCTGAAAATATAAACCTGTGGCTCTAATTTGAAGTAAATTTGAATCATGATAATTATTGGTTTAAAAGTTTAGCTTGTGTTTAAAGCTGCAGTGAGCTTGGTGCAGGTGGGATTCGTCATAGTGGTTGGTGTGATATCTTCTACTCTATTAAGTGTGATTCTTCTTCAGAGGTGCATACTTGGCTTCTGAATATTGATCTTGGCAGTGTTGAATAATATATTTTCCATTAACTAAGACTGAAATACTTGCTCCACATATCAGCTCATTAAACTGAATTTGTGAGAATGTGATATGGTACTGTTCAAATATTGTAGTTGTCATGATTCATGAAACTTTTATATGAGAGGTTTATCTAAATACGTGGGACAATGAACATGAAGAGAAAATATTGTTCATTTTTTGGTGATAAAGTGGGCATAGAATCATGAACACATGTGAGTAAATGGTCATGAAAAAGGGTAAACAGTCAGTGTGCGCAAACTGTATCAAATCACAGCTGATCACTCATGAATGCAACCGGAAAATTGGCCTGCAAAGACTATTGTTGTCACTGAAGTGAAGCTAGTGCTTATAAGGACCTCGTTTTGTTTGAAGGATTTGAGGAATGTACCACAGACATTCTTTGACTGTGCTATATGGGCATTAACCAGTTCACCAATTAAACTACAGTTTTAAGTGAAGGCCTAATGGCAACTAAAGGAAAATTTGCTATTGGATAATGATCAAGCTTGTAACTACACCTCTCCCACATCCAATGAATTCAGTGCAGCTGATAACTTAAAGTTAATCAGAGATTATGCTGCCCTAAATATCATTTATGAATTAATGGATTCCCTTATAGTTATTCATATCAGTAAAGTTTTCCTCATTTATATTCAACTGTCATCTATTCACATGCCATTTGTGCTGGCATGGTGTAGTGAGCATCCAATCACCATCATTCCACCATCCTGTGGATCAACCCTATTACCTGTCCATCCCACACCCTGGATGATATCAACAAGGGCTTCAATGCCCATCACCCCAAATTTGTCACAACTTTCCCTTCAGTTTTCTTAGTGTCACAGTGATGTCATTGCATCTGATTAATATTGTTTCCTTTTTTGGTAAAATTTTGATGTGGTACCTAAAAATCGACCTAAGAAACTTTCGCAAAAAGTTCATATTGAAAAGTTTTTTGTTGCATAGATTTTAAATATTTGCAAATCAAAGCATAGTGTGCAAACTGCCTTTCTAAAAAAGATGTACAGAATGTGATACATACAGGTAACACACGAAAATTACGAGGTATGTCGGCAAAGTAAGTTCCGTTTGGTTGTATAAAACAAACGTATACAAATACAGAAAAAATATTTATTGTGCAAAAACCTACAACTGTTAAACTACTTTTCTACATAGCTTCCAAAATTTTGTAGGCACTTGTCATAGAGTGGCACAAATTTTTGTATGCCTTCTTCATAGAAGGTTGCCACCTGTGTATTCAAGCATGTGGTAACATGTTCTTAAACTCATCATCATCTTTGAAGTGTCGACCACCAAGGACAGATTTTAGGTGTAAGAAGAGATGAAAGTCACTAGAAACAAGGTCTGGGCTGTATGGTGGATGATCAAATGCATCCTAATGAAATTCCCATAAGAGTTGTTTGGTCACATTCACCATGTGTGGTCGGGCATTATTGTGGAAAAAGACACCACCTTTTAACAGTAAGCTTAGGCACTTGTTCTGTATTGTGTGGCACAATTTCTTAATGGTCTCACAGTAAGCATGTGCATTGATTGTTTGGACTCATGGTAAGAAATCAATCAGTAGAATGCCATTTCTGTCCCAAAAAATGGTGCACATGACTTTTTGAGGTGTCAAGATTTGCTTAGGCTAAACCTTCATTGGTGATGAAGTGTGCCTCCATTCCATTGCTTGCCGTTTCATTTCAGGGGTGTCCTACATACCTAAGCTTCATTCCCCATGACTATCCGAGAATGAAAACCATCGCCTTCTTCATTGTAGCACGTCAAAAACTGAAGTGCACTGCCCATCCATTGTTTTTGTGTTGTTCAGTAAGAATATTGGGTACCCAATGTGAGCGAAGTTTTCAAAATTTCAGTTTTTCAGTAACAATTTCAAGAATTAGTGACTGTGAGATTTGTGGAACTTCCATAACAAGGGCACTAAGTGTAAATTTACGGTTGTGCTTAATCTTCTCTTCAGTTGTCTGAACCATTTCATCATTAACCACAGACAGGTGTCCACTTCATTCTTCATTGTGTGCTTGATCACGTCCTTCATTGAACAGTCTGACCATTGAATCACTCATAGCATTTAGTCCATAAACCTCACAAATTTGCTGATGATTTTGGTTTAACTTTCTTTGCATTTAGATCTGATTTCACACATGGTGTCATTTTCAGTTATGGAGTTATGGTGTCACTTTCAGTTATGGCTGACATTATAAAGAAGCACTACAAAGCACATGTCGGCAACAGTGATCTGAAAATGGTGTACATATCTTCTCGAGTCAGAGTAACTGCCACGCATGCTTGGAACTGTGATCGTGGCACTGCCATGGATAGAAATAGAAGTGGAACTTAGTTTGTGGATGATCCTCATATTGTGATGACAGACATACCATGTACAATTACTACAGTATTACAAAATATTAATTTTCTGATGATTATGAAGAACTAATGATTATGTAAAATCAAAAGAATGGAAACTCCAGAATCGAATAATGAGAGTATTTCAAAAAGGATACATTGCTACACGCCATATAGTTTAGATGTTGAGTTGCAGAGAGGGACAATAAAAAAATGTAAACAAGTACGTTTTTGGCCAAAAGACCTTTCCTGTGATGTCAACAATACATAAAAACAGACACCCACCCATCCATCCACCCAACCACCCATCCACCCACCCACACCCACACACCCACACACACACACACACACACACACACACACACACAAACATGATCATACTCATGAGACCACTGGTTCTGGCTGCCAAGGAGAGACTGCGAGCAACTGTATATGAGGGAGAGAGATTGCAGGATAGGATTGAGGACGGTAAAGGACTGTTCTGATAACATCCAGGGACGTGGTGGGGTGAGGGCAGGACAGCTAGGTGCAGTCAGGAGGTAGACGGATGGTGGTTTGAGACTGGGAGGGGGTTTGGCACTGGAAAAGGGAGAGAAGTAAAAGAAAAAGAAGGAAATCAACTGTAGGTGATTGATGGAGTAGAAGGCTTTGTAGTGCTTGAGTGGGATTGGGGGAAGGGGGCAGGTGGGTGAATGACAGTGCCTAATACAGGCTGATTCAAGAGGAATGTGGGAGTGTAGGATATATTGCACGAAGAGTAAGCCCCTGTACAGTTCAGAAAAACTGGTGTTGGTAACAAGGATCCATGTAGCACGGTCTGTGAAGCAGTCATTGAAATGAATAGTTCAGATGGTTCAAATGGCTCTGAGCACTATGGGACTTAACTTCTGAGGTCATCAGTCCCCTAGAACTTAGAACTACTTAAACCTAACTAACCTAAGGACATCACACACAGCCATGCCCGAGGCAGGATTCGAACCTGCGACCGCAGCGGTCGCGCGGTTCCAGACTGTAGCGCCTAGAACCGCTCGGCCATGAAATGAATAGTGTTGTGGTGAGTAATGTGCCTAACAACTGGGTGGTCCAGCTATTTCTTGGGCACAGTTCGTCAGTGGCCATTCTTGAGGACAGAAACTTGTTGGTTGTCATGCTATTAGATTGCACCACAGTGGTTGCAGATTACCTTCTAGATAACATGACAGCCTTCACAGGTAGCAATGGTTTTGATGGGATACGTGACATTTGTGACTGTACTGGAGTAGACGGTGGTGGGAGGATATATGTGACAGGTCTTGGGTGTAGGTCTATTACAGTGATATGGACCATGAGGAAAGGGGTTGTGACCAGGGATGGAGTAGGGTTGGACAGTGATGTCTGACAGGTTTGGTATATGGTTGAACATCACTGTGGGAGGGATGGAAGGGTACTGGGTAGGACACTTCTCACTCCAGGGCATGATTAGAGATAGTCGGATAATGTAATTCAGTTGCTCCTCTCCTTGGTATTACTGAGTTACAAGGGGAATGTTCCTTTGTGGCTGGATGGTGGGACATTGGGAGATGGTCTGTCACTGGAGAGATAAAGCACAGAACATTTGTTTCAGTACAAATTGTGGAGGATAATTTTGGTCTATAATGCTCAGTGAGACCCTTGGTTTTTCTGAGAGGGACTGCTTACCACTACAGATGCAACAAGTCACAGGTGGCTAGGCTGTATGCAAAGGACTTCTTGGTATGGAATAGAAAGGAACAGCTGAAATGGAGGTACTGCTTTTGGTTGTTAGGTTTGATATGGATGGAGTTACTGATGTAGCCATCTTTGAGGTGGAGGTCAACATAGAGGAGGGTGTCTTGTTGTGTTGAGGGGAACCGTGAGAATTGTGGAGGAAGGAGGATAGGATTTTCTCACACTTAATCCTGATTATGAAGGTGTCACCAACAAATCTGAACTAGGTGAGGAGTTGGGGATTCTGGGTGGTTACGAAGGATTCCTCTAGACGGCTCATGGCGAGCTGGCATAGGATGCTGCCGTGTGGTTGACCATTGCCAAACCTTAGAACTGTTTGAGGTGAGACCTTCATAGGTGAAGTAATTGTGGATTAGGATATAGTTGGTTGTGTTGACCAGAAAGGAGGTTGTAGGTCTGGAATCCATTGGGCCTTGGGAAAGGTAGCATTCAATAGTGGCAAGGCCCTGGGCTTTTGGGATATTAGTGTGAATGGAGGTGGCATCAATAGTGATAAGTAGGGCATCGTGTAGTAAAGGAACAGGAAGTATGGAGACTCGGTGGCGGAAATGGTTGATGTCTTTTTATGGGAGGGAAGGTTGTGGGTGATAGGTGGAACATGTGGCTCTGTGAGAGCAGAGATTCTCTTAGTGAGCAACACAGCATCTGGCCACAGAGGATGGTTGGGCGTATAGACTTCATGAAGCATGTAGAAGTGTAGGAGTGTGGGGAGTGGTGGAAACGAGGAGAGAGAGAGAGAGACTCAGGGGACAGATTCTGGGATGGGTGTAAGGATTTGAAGAGAGACCAGAGATCCTGTTGGATTTCTTGAATGGGCTCACAGTGCCAGGGTTTGTAGGAGGATAAATCTGACAGCTCGCAGAGTCCTTTCACCACATAATCCTTGCAGTTCTAAATGTTGATGTGTGTGTGTGTGTTATGAACCAAGATTGATCCAACTTCGCTGACAGTTCTCCATAGTTTCCCATTTGGGCTAATGCCCAAATGGGGAAGCTTACAGGAAAGCTAATCCAAAGTAGCACAGGTTGCTAATGAGTAGAAAAAAATGTGCTAGTTGCCTAACCTTTGTCAATCTTGGGACCTTTTAGGTAGCATATGTGTACCAGCTGCCAATAAAGAATAGTGTGTAATTAATTACCTGCCCATGTGATCTTAACCAGTCAGCAATTTACATTGAACAAAATAACATGAAGCCATAACCTACTTATAATTTTAATTTATTGTCAATCTACATGAACAAATTGTATAAATATTTCACAGTCAAACAAACAATTTCATACTGAAATTAATGTACATATTTATCTTGTCTCAAGTTCAATTTTATCAAGTGGCTGACTTTAGATGAATGAACAGAGTGGTGATTCTTCTGTAAAAACTTGGAATCCTCATGGAATTACACTATGTGATCAAAAGTATCTGGACATCTGGCTGAAAATTACTTACAAGTTCATGGCACCCTCCATCGGTAATGCTGAAATTCATTATGGTGTTGGCACATCCTTATCCTTGATAACAGGTTCCACTCTTGCAGGCATACATTCATTAGGTGCTGGAAGGTTTCTTGGGGAATGGCAGCCCATTCTTCACAGAGTGCTGCACTGTGGAGAGGTATTGATGTTGGTTGGTGAGGCCTGGCATGAAGTCGGCATTCCAAACCGTCTCAAAGGTGTTCAATAGGTTTCAGGTCAGGACTTTGAGCAAGTCAGTCCATTATAGGGATGTTAATGTCATGTAACCACCCTGTCACAAGTCATGCATTATGAACAGGTGCTCAATCATGTTGAAAGATGCAATTGCCAACCCCGAATTGTTCTTCAACAGTGGGAAGCAAGAAGGTGCTTATAACATCAATTTAGGTCTGTGCTGTGATAGTGCCACACTAAACAACAAAGGGTGTAAACACCCTCCACAAAAAACATGACCACACTATTACACCACCGCTTCCGAATTTTACTGTTGGCACTACACACACTGTCAGACGACGTTCACCGGGCATTTGCCATACACACACCCTGCCATCGGATCGCCACATTGTATATCGTGATTCTTCACTCCACACAACGTTTTTCCACTGTTTAATTGTCCAATGTTAACACTAACAAGTGAGGTATCATTTGGTTTTTACCAGCGTGATGTGTGGTTTATGAGCAGCCACTCGACCACGATCCAAGTTTTCTCACCTCCCGCCTAACTATTATAGTACTTGCAGTGGATCTAGATGCAGTTTGGAATTCCTGTGTGATGATCTGGATAGATGTCTGCCTATTATAGGTTACAAGCTTCTTCAGCTGTCGGTAGTCTCTGTCAGTCAGCAGATGAGGTCGGCCTGTACACTTTTGTGCTGTATGTGTCCCTTCACGTTTCCACTTCACTATCACTTTGGAAACAGTGGACCTAGGGATGTTTAGGAGTGTGGAAATCTTGCGTACAGACACCCAATGACCTGATCACTTTCGAAGTCTGTGAGTTCCACGGAGCACCCCATTCTACTCTCTCACAATGTCTAATGACTACTGAGGTCGCTGATATGGAGTATCTGGTAGTACGTGGCAGCACAAAGCACCTAATGTGAAAAACGTATGTTTTCAGTGGTGTCCAGATACTTTAGATCACATAGTGTAAATTTTACATGGAAAAGTCTGGGAAATCTCATGGAATTTCAGGGATCTCATAAAATCTCAGGGAATTGTGAATTTTTAACATATAATTAAAACTGAATTTTATTGAGTTTTGTAAATCACAAATTTTCGAATAACTTGTGGCGTAGAGCACCATAAATATCGATATTTGTTCTGTGCGTAAGTGTGCTATCTTTGAGGAGAGGGCTTTGGGCAGGATGTTGGACGCTAACGGCAGTTAGCCTCCGGACTTGTATCTGTGTAGAAGCTAAGTTCAAAAATGGTTCAAATGGCTCTGAGCACTATGGGACTCAACTGCTGTGGTCATAAGTCCCCTAGAACTTAGAACTACTTAAACCTAACTAACCTAAGGACATCACACACATCCATGCCCGAGGCAGTATTCGAACCTGCGACCGTAGCGGTCGCACTAGAAGCTAAGTGTGAATAAATCTGTATCTGAGAGAATTCTAGTTGTTTACCTACAACTATTCTATATTCCCTCAAACTTTTCAAAGTGTATTCATTAAATGAATATTATTCCATCCAAATTATTGACACCTAAAAATTCCTATTAAACTATTGCTTGTGGCTGGCATATAGCTCAGCTGAGAGGAAAGAAAACTAATTATTGTCATTTGTTGGCCCAACCACCACCACTACCACTTGCCCTTTTCACCAATAATTTCTATTAAATTTATCGGGGGTTTCTGGACACAATTTTGCTCATTGCACCTGGAATTCTCTGGGAATTTTTTTTCCAAGTTTGAATAGCCACCCTGATGAACAATTACATGAATTTTACGTTTATGGGCATAAAAAAAACTTTAGAGCAGATATTCTGCCCATTTCTCTAATGTTCTGTAACTTCAGTTGGATTTGATGGGATGTATGCAGAACAGTAAACAATTTCACCCTAGCAGTTATTAACAAGGAACAGTAGCAGAAATATTAATGCCTTAACCCTCCAGCCATGAGTGACATGATGTGTGCAGTCATCTCTTTCCAGACCATTTTCCAGGGCCTGTTATTATTGAGTCAAATGTAATTTCTACTCTGCCTGCACACCAGAACTTGCGATTTTTCCACCAGCTACTTTTCTGTCGCTCCGGAACATAATAGGCAGCTATTTTTGCATTGAATCATTTTCTTTTGCTCTGGACCATCATAGGCTGCTCTTTCCACGTCAAAGGTTTTTTTTCTTTTCTTTTTTTTTTTTTTTTAAGTAAACATCTGGAACATTGGAGATCACCATCATCCTACCTGTAATAGTCAGAGTCATATTTTTTATGATATCTAGTCTCATCCATATACTTACACACATACCTCAAGTGGCATCAATTATGTATCTATATTACTTATGAAACCTTCTATTAAGAAATGAGCTGCTCAGAAAATTTTTCAATAAGGTTATTCAGCTTTTATAATATTGCATGAACTTTTCACATTTCCTTTATTATTTGTCTTAAATTTCAATTAAAAGTGAACTCTATAGTAAGCTTTTCGTTTTCTTATTACATTCCTATAATACTAAACTTGGAACTAGTCTAATTATTGAAAACAGAGAAATTTTGCTTGGAAAAATCAGAAAATCACTCACTGTTGGAGTGTTAAGGTTCTGCTCTTCTAGGGGAATGGACATTGTGGTATAACATTTTATGTTTTGTCAATTATGCACATACTATGTGCCAGAAATCGTAGTTCACATCCCCTGCCTGCAAGCATACAATGTGCTTAGAGTTCTGAGATCTGTAGCCACTCTTTAATGGCATGGCTCTAGCGATGAAGAAAAGAATTTGCTCTCAATTGTTAACTGTCTTGTGAGACAGACAAAAAAGTGATGTCTTTTTCCGTAATATTATGTGAAAGGAGTTGTAACCATACTAAACTGCCCAGATTGTGAATGATACTAATATTATCAACAATAGCAGTAGGCAAGGGAATAGGATTATTGCATTTCCTCAAAAATAAAACTCAAGGTGAGATAGTTATTTTGATGACTTCTTATTACCATTATCTTGACTAATTTTCATAAGTACGTGCAGCTTGTCGGTTGAAGGGATCACTGGACAGGGGATCAGCAACAAGAACCTGAACTTTGGATTGAGCCGTGTTTGGGGAAATTTTCATTTTGATTCTTAAAATACAGCAGGTTGGTTGCTGGTCATTAGCCAATGCTCATGCTAAGTCTTGGACAAGTCTTCTTTGGTTTTCTTACTTTTCTTTCTGCTCTGGCCACCTTTGTCATGCTTTCAGTAGCTTTGACACACTGCCAGTCCAAATGTAGCAGCCCATTTTTTATATTGTCTCCAGTTATGATGCGTAGTCTGCTCATGCTTTTTAATCTGCTTATTATTCCATCATTAAAATATATTATGGTACCCATCACAATAATCTGAAAGGTTGACATGCCAAAAAATGCTGTTTTTGGCAAGCACTCCGAAATGCAACTATTGAAAAATGCTTGTGGATTTTGCATGTAAACATTTTTACAGAAGTTTAGAAACACACAGATCTCTTTATAATGGTTTTAGTTCTACCATAACAGTTTCTGGCATTGGTTGTGCATGTGTATGTTTTGTCATTTTGTTTCACATCTATCATACTGGCACCATGAAGTATTAGGACTAACCTCACTTCACTGTGACATAACAATTACTTTAGTTTTAATACAGTTTTCAGCAACACATATGTGTAGTTTATCACACAATTTATCATTGCAATTAAACTAGTTTTTGACATTTTATGATGCAAAATTCTTGAAATGCACCCAAATGAGTAACAACAACTACTTTACAACTAAATACATGCAAAAAGTTTCAGTAAAATGAAGTAAACTACTTATATTGTCAGAAGAATCAATTTCAATAAATCCCTGACCACAATCAAATGTTGTTGGCAAAATTAAATAATGAAACAAATACTAACAAAGAGATAGAGGGGCTGGCCAGTACTTACCTCAGCTCAGTACAGCCGATAGATACACAAAACAGAACAGAAAATTTACGTTCCTAGCTTTCAGAACTTTGTTCCTTCGTCAGGGAGGAGAGAGGGGAAAGAAAGGGAAGAAGGGAAAGTGGATTCAGTTACTCACAATCCAGGTTATGAAGCAGCAGGGAAAGGTAAACAGGGAGGGTAGCAGGATGAAGGCATGGTTATCAGAGGGAAGCCAAAGATATTCTCAATATCTTTATATGAGATTTTCCATTAATCATTTAAATTAAATAATGAGACATTTTAGGCAAGGTTCTGTATTTTTCATTTCAGAATAGCACTTGCAACCTATGTCCTCAATTATTTATTGGATGTATTCCAGTCTCCCCTCCATGAACCATGGACCTTGCCGTTGGTGGGGAGGCTTGCGTGCCTCAGCGATACAGATGGCCGTACCGTTGGTGCAACCACAACGGAGGGGTATCTGTTGAGAGGCCAGACAAACATGTGGTTCCTGAAGAGGGGCAGCAGCCTTTTCAGTAGTTGCAGGGGCAACAGTCTGGATGATTGACTGATCTGGCCTTGTAACATTAACCAAAACGGCCTTGCTGTGCTGGTACTGCGAACGGCTGAAAGCAAGGGGAAACTACAGCCGTAATTTTTCCCGAGGACATGCAGCTCTACTGTATGATTAAATGATGATGGCGTCCTCTTGGGTAAAATATTCCGGAGGTAAAATAGTCCCCCATTCGGATCTCCGGGTGGGGACTACTCAAGAGGACGTCGTTATCAGGAGAAAGAAAACTGGCGTTCTACGGATCGGAGCGTGGAATGTCAGATCACTTAATCGGGCAGGTAGGTTAGAAAATTTAAAAAGGGAGATGGATAGGTTAAAGTTAGATATAGTGGGAATTAGTGAAGTTCGGTGGCAGGAGGAACAAGACTTTTGGTCAGGTGATTACAGGGTTATAAATACAAAATCAAATAGGGGTAATGCAGGAGTAGGTTTAATAATGAATAAAAAAATAGGAGTGCGGGTTAGCTACTACAAACAGCATAGTGAACGCATTATTGTGGCCAAGATAGACACAAAGCCCTTGCCTACTACAGTAGTACAAGTTTATATGCCAACTAGCTCTGCAGATGATGAAGAAATAGATGAAATGTATGACGAGATAAAAGAAATTATTCAGGTAGTGAAGGGAGACGAAAATTTAATAGTCATGGGTGACTGGAATTCGTCAGTAGGAAAAGGGAGAGAAGGAAACATAGTAGGTGAATATGGATTGGGGGGAAGGAATGAAAGAGGAAGCCGCCTTGTAGAATTTTGCACAGAGCATAACTTAATCATAGCTAACACTTGGTTCAAGAATCATGAAAGGAGGCTGTATACATGGAAGAAGCCTGGAGATACTGACAGGTTTCAGATAGATTATATAATGGTAAGACAGAGATTTAGGAACCAGGTTTTAAATTGTAAGACATTTCCTGGGGCAGATGTGGATTCTGACCACAATCTATTGGTTATGAACTGCAGATTGAAACTGAAGAAACTGCAAAAAGGTGGGAATTTAAGGAGATGGGACCTGGATAAACTGAAAGAACCAGAGGTTGTACAGAGTTTCAGGGAGAGCATAAGGGAACAATTGACAGGAATGGGGGAAAGAAATACAGTAGAAGAAGAATGGGTAGCTCTGAGGGATGAAGTAGTGAAGGCAGCAGACGATCAAGTAGGTAAAAAGACGAGGGCTAATAGAAATCCTTGGATAACAGAAGAAATATTGAATTTAATTGATGAAAGGAGAAAATATAAAAATGCAGTAAATGAAGCAGGCAAAAACGAATACAAACGTCTCAAAAATGAAATCGACAGGAAGTGCAAAATGGCTAAGCAGGGATGGCTAGAGGACAAATGTAAGGATGTAGAGGCTTGTCTCACTAGGGGTAAGATAGATACTGCCTACAGGAAAATTAAAGAGACCTTTGGAGAGAAGAGAACCACTTGTATGAATATCAAGAGCTCAGATGGCAACCCAGTTCTAAGCAAAGAAGGGAAAGCAGAAAGGTGGAAGGAGTATATAGAGGGTTTATACAAGGGCGATGTACTTGAGGACAATATTATGGAAATGGAAGAGGATGTAGATGAAGATGAAATGGGAGATAAGATACTGCGTGAAGAGTTTGACAGAGCACTGAAAGACCTGAGTCAAAACAAGGCCCCGGGAGTAGACAACATTCCATTAGAACTACTGATGGCCTCGGGAGAGCCAGTCATGACAAAACTCTACCATCTGGTGAGCAAGATGTATGAGACAGGCGAAATACCCTCAGACTTCAAGAAGAATATAATAATTCCAATCCCAAAGAAAGCAGGTGTTGACAGATGTGAAAATTACCGAACTATCAGTTTAATAAGTCACAGCTGCAAAATACTAACGCGAATTCTTTACAGACGAATGGAAAAACTGGTAGAAGCCGACCTCGGGGAAGATCAGTTTGGATTCCGTAGAAATGTTGGAACACGTGAGGCAATACTGACCTTACGACTTATCTTAGAAGAAAGATTAAGAAAAGGCAAACCTACATTTCTAGCATTTGTAGACTTAGAGAAAGCTTTTGACAATGTTGACTGGAATACTCTCTTTCAAATTCTGAAGGTGGCAGGGGTAAAATACAGGGATCAAAAGGGTATTTACAATTTGTACAGAAACCAGATGGCAGTTATAAGAGTCGAGGGGCATGAAAGGGAAGCAGTGGTTGGGAAAGGAGTGAGACAGGGTTGTAGCCTTTCCCCAATGTTATTCAATCTGTATATTGAGCAAGCAGTAAAGGAAACAAAAGAAAAATTTGGAGTAGGTATTAAAATTCATGGAGAAGAAGTAAAAACTTTGAGATTCGCCGATGACATTGTAATTCTGTCAGAGACAGCAAAGGACTTGGAAGAGCAGTTGAACGGAATGGACAGTGTCTTGAAAGGAGGATATAGGATGAACATCAACAAAAGCAAAACGAGGATACTGGAATGTAGTCAAATTAAGTCGGGTGATGCTGAGGGAATTAGATTAGGAAATGAGACACTTAAAGTAGTAAAGGAGTTTTGCTATTTAGGGAGTAAAATAACTGATGATGGTGGAAGTAGAGAGGATATAAAATGTAGACTGGCAATGGCATGGAAAGCGTTTCTCAAGAAGAGAAATTTGTTAACATCGAATATAGATTTAGGTGTCAGGAAGTCGTTTCTGAAAGTATTTGTATGGAGTGTAGCCATGTATGGAAGTGAGACATGGATGATAACTAGTTTGGACAAGAAGAGAATAGAAGCTTTCGAAATGTGGTGCTACAGAGGAATGCTGAAGATAAGGTGGGTAGATCACGTAACTAATGAGGAGGTATTGAATAGGATTGGGGAGAAGAGAATTTTGTGGCACAACTTGACTAGAAGAAGGGATCGGTTGGTAGGACATGTTCTGAGGCATCGAGGGATCACAAATTTAGCATTGGAGGGCAGCGTGGAGGGTAAAAATCGTAGAGGGAGACCAAGAGATGAATACACTAAGCAGATTCAGAAGGATGTAGGTTGCAGTAGGTACTGGGAGATGAAGAAGCTTGCACAGGATAGAGTAGCATGGAGAGCTGCATCAAACCAGTCTCAGGACTGAAGACCACAACAACAACAACATTCCAGTCTCTCTCTTCTTCTACAGCTTTTACCCTCTACAGCTCCCTCTGCTACCATGGAAGTTATTCCCTGACAATTTATTGTATGTCCTATCTTTCTGTCCCTACTTCTTTTCAGTGAGTCTTTTCCATATATCCCATTCCTCACTAATTCTGCAGAGAACCTCTCCAATTGTTTCCTCATCAGTCTACCTAATTATTCTGTAGCAGCACATCTCTAATGTTTCAGTGCACTTCTGTTCTGATTTTCCTACATTCCATGTTTTACTACAGTACAGTGTTGTGCTCCAACATCCTCAGATATTTCTTCCTCGAATTAAGGCCTATGTTTGATACTAGCAGACTTCTTCTGGTGTCCTAGGCACTTAGAAAACGTTCGCCCCATCTGCTTTAAAAAGGCATTTAAACACAAAATTGATGAGGTTATGCACATACGAAGTGCATATTTCAAGAATCTGGAAGAATCACAGAATTTTATTAAATAAAACACTGAATTTCCATTTTTTTACCCCTAATTTTGTCTTGTACGGCATTGGCATTCAAGGCATACACATTTGTTCAGATGCAGGCTCTTTACAGCAGTACACCACTTTTCTAATCCTAGTCTTCTCCCGACATAACTACAGCACCACCTCAGCTTGAAAGCAGATTTCCACGGCGACCGTATCCAATCCTGCTACTGCTGAGTCCTCCAAAAAACAACTTAGGAATACACTTGTTACTCAGTATTACCATGGTCCTGAAGGTGTTTATCAGCTACTTTGACAAGGCTATGACTTTTTAAAATCATGCTCTGAAATGAGGTCCACTCTGTCCAACATTTTGTCCACCACACCTAGAATAGCTTCTCATCTCCCTCCCAGTTTCCGCATTATCCTTGGCAGATCTCATGCATGCATTTCCCTATCCTATGGCTCCTACCCTTGTGACTGTCCGCACTGTAGGACTATCATCACCTATACCAGCTCTGTAGATGACAAAAGGGAGAGCCACGTATCAAATGACCTGTCTCCTGTACCAGCTATTACATAAATACTGTTCAGCACTTTACTACCACAAAGTTATCAGTTTGGGTGAATTTTTGTAGGCAGAGAGTATATACTGCCAACACAGTATCCTGTTGCAGAACTTGCTATATAACATGACAGTCTTGACCTCGGTTACTGTTTCACCATGTGTGTCATCTTGATTGTTCCCCCAGGCACAAGTTTATCAGGACCCTGGAGGCAGGAACTGGCATTACATCATGTCCTTGGTTCTCATTGCCATCCTGGCATTCAATTTTGTTAATTTTTTGGTTTCAACATTCATTGGTTCACTCCCTTTTCGTTTTCTATATCTTTGTTTTCTGACTTGTCTATTCCCCCCAAAACCCCCAACCCATCTCCCCCCCCCCCCCTGTCGCCCTCCTCCTCCCGTCTACCACATACTTATCTTTCTGCACTTATTAACTTGTGCACCATGTTGTGTCAGTAATGTCTGTATTGCATATTGCCCTATCTTCCACCTTTAAGTGCTCAGAGTTTCAAATCTTGACCAGTGCAATCCTCAGAAATCTATCTTTCCTTCTTATCCTATCCAGAAAGTCTCCATTGACCCTGGGTTCCTCTTCCCAACTCTCCCCATTTTCTAAACGTCACCTGTCCTTTTCCTTCATACCTCTTCCTTTCCGTTTAACCCTTCCCACCAAAAGTAGGATGCACTGGCTCTGACAGCTTCAAAATTTCTGTACTTTATGACTGGTCTCCTGCCACCACTTGGTTAGTAGATTTTTAAGCATCCAATAAAATTATATTTTCATAAATTGATTATTTTCACTGTCTTTTTATTTAAGTAACTTGCAGCTGGAGTGCAGCCAACATTTTACCCAGCACATAACATAAGCTCATGAAGATTCTAATATTATTAAAGACGCAGACAAATTTCAGAGCAAAAATATCAACATCATAAATAACAAAAATAGTTAAATCCAGTTCTTTTAAAATGCATAAGCTAAATTCTAATGTAGTTGAGATTTGAATTTACATGTTTCCTGAATATACTTATGACCATTTCCGGGTGATCATGTGCATTATAACTTCTAACCTTTTTTAATATAGAATAAACCCTTCTGTATCCAAGCACTATTTGTTTCTTTTTATCTGTCTGCAGTTCTTTGTATCCATGCCATTGTACCTCAGTAAATTTATGATCTTCATATTATTTTTTCCCTTCTCTCTTTTAAGGTATTTTATTTTTGTTGTAACAGTGATTGAGCCGGCCGCGGTAGTCTAGCGGTTCTAGGCGCTCAGTCCGGAACCACGCGACTGGTACGGTCGCAGGTTCGAATCCTGCCTCGGGCATGGATGTGTGTGATGTCCTTAGGTTAGTTAGGTTTAAGTAGTTCTAAGTTCTAGGGGACTGATGACCACCGATGTTAAGTCCCGTAGTGCTCAGAGCCAGCCAACAGTGATTGACATTCCAGGCAGCTACCAATTGTTCTGATACTACAGCTCCAGTTTTCAAGTTTTCACTCCCCCTCCCCACACCCAAGTTCCAAGGGGGAGACTATCTACCTTTGGATATTTATTTAACATAAGGGTAATCCATATTTTGAACATAAAATGGACACTGCATTATGCAGGGAAAATAAATTACAGTTGGTATTCCATTATCTTGCACAATTGTGGAGACCATCCTTAAAATGGAATGTATTCCAGGTCAGACACTGATTCGCCTGTTGGTCCGTGAGAATGTCAGAAGCTTCAACATGGTAGGGAAGTAAGAAGATACAAAAACAAAACTACTAAGGCTCAATCCAGATACAGTGGGCATCAGTTAAGTGAAATGGAAAGGTAACCAAAGTTTCTGGTCAGTGTAGTGTACTATTGAGAGCAGCAGAATACAGTACAACAGAAGTAGGATTTATTATGAATAGGAAGATAGGACAGAGTGTGAGTTATTGTGAATGGTTCAGTGATACGGCAGTTGTAGTGTTTCTTCATGGGAAAAAATATATTCTTTCTTGATTCTTCATGTAATATTGTGGTAGCCAGGTTAACATGTGCACTCTCATAGTTGAAAAAGTATTGTATTGTAGTTATCAGTAGAGAGATGTATCAGTTTGAATGGAGGATATGTGGTATAGGCAACTCAGCAAAAATTCAACAGTGCATAGACTTCTTTATGATTATGGAGATATACAGTTGTATTTTCTCTGGCATAGCACTTTTTCAGTAGTTAATGGCATGTACATCTCTTTCAGATTGCATATTTTCAACATATTACATCCATAAACAGTAATTTTAGTGCACTCTTTAGTGCCACAATTAGAATTCACATTTCAAGCAACATTAGTCATTTTATTTACTATGACATTAAAAAAGTAATATATGCAAGAAAAATGTATCACTTGCATTAATTCTGTTTTGTTATCTCAGTGCATGATCCATGAACATAGCATTCAGTGAGTGATATAATTCATGAACTGATTATAGCAAGTTAACATACATTTCTGTTATTTACTGTGTTCGTTACAGTATGCTACTCCCAGTATTCTTTACTCTGGAGCCATACTCATGTTTTTTCATTTGGAAAGCACTCATTAGTGGTAGGTGTTATCATCATATATGTATCAGTTTTAACATGTAGGTATTGGCTTTGTAGGTCTCAGTGACAATTCCATATCCTCAATCACATGTGTTATGTCAGTGTACTCGAATGTAGTTGAGGGCATGTTTGTGTAGTACTAGAGTCTTTGTTTGTGAAAGTTCTTCTTCTGTCTTCATTTTCAGAAATCTTCTTTCTTGATTCTTCATGTAATTTCAGGTACTGGTATTTTTAATTTTGTATTGTGTAAAAATTGTGTAAGAAAATTCTGTCATACGAATCCCTCGTGTTCTTCTGTAAGTGTGCAGTTGAGATATTTGAAATGTGTTTGGTGAATAGTACTGATGTTATATTTCAGTGACATATTTCTTCATGTATGGTTCTCTTCTTTTTTGTCCTTCATGTCATTTGACTGTGTAGTGTGTAAAATAACTGTCAAAGAGTTTACAGTGTTCAGTTGTAGAGTGATTCTAAAGCTGTGTCCTGATTTGCGTATGTGAGTGTGTTTGTTGCATAGGGTATAAATTGTTTTGTAGGGACATCGTTCTTCATGAGCAAAAATCTTCTTCCTTCATTCTTCATGTAATATTAATGTAAGTTTTTTGACATGTGCACTGTCACTGGTGAAATGTACTGTAGTTATTGGTGTGGTGTAGATTATTCAGCCATTTTTACACAGTACTTAGTGTTCTTAATGTACCTGGAGAAGTACAGTTACATTCTCTCTGTCAGTGGATTTTCTCAGTAGTTAACAGCATGCGCATCTATTTCAGACAACATGGATTCAATATATTATTTCCTTAAAGAGATTTTCAGGTGCACTTGTATAGTTACATAATTATAATTCACGTTTCTTCCTCAGGTTACCTTCCATTCTCAAGTGGATGCACTCCACACACTTGCTGCAGTCTGTAATTTATAATTCTAATTTTAGCTTTATTAGCTCTATTTCCCATTTTCATTCATACAGTAATATATGCCAGAATTATGTATAATTTACATTAATTCCATTTTGATATCACCGTGTCCGATACATTAATCCGTTGATGAACTTATCATTTAGTGACCTATATTAGTGATGTATTGTTACTAATAAATCTACATACATTTCAGTTCCTTACTTTATTCGTCTCAGTATGGTATTACATGTGTCAATTATTATGGAGTTGTACTCATGTTCATTCATTTGGAGAACACTCAGTGGTAGGTGTCATCACCATATATGTATTAATTTCAAGATGTAGCTAATGGCTTTGTAGATCTAAGTGACTGTCGCATATCCTCCATTGCATGTGTTATGTCAGTGTACTCAAGTGCAGTTGGAAGCATGTTTGTGTTGTATAGAGTCTTTGTTTGTGAAGGTTCATTATCCATGTTCATATTTGTAAATCTAGTTTCTTCATTTTTCATGTAATAACATTTACTTGTGTTTTTACTTTTGTATTGTGTAAACGATGTGTAAGAGAGTTCTGTCATATAAATCCATTGTGTTGTTGGGTCTGTGACCAGCTGAGGTATTTGAAGTGTGTTTTTCGAATAGTATTGATGTTGTATTTCAGTGACATATTTCTTCGTGAACGTTTCTCTTCTCTCTTGATTCTTCATTTAATTTGACTGAGTAGTGTTTAAAATGACTGTCATTGAGTTTATGGCTTCAGTTGTAGAGTGATTCTAAAGCTGTGCCCTGATTTGTTTGTGTGAGTGGGATTGTTGTATACTGAATATATTGTTTTGTAGAGACATATTTCTTCATGAGACAAAATCTTCTTTCTGTATTCTTCATGTTGTGTTAATGTAAGTGGTTTAACATGTACTCTGCCACTGTTGAAAAGTTGTTGTATTGCAGTTATCTGTAGAGAGATATATGAGTATGTATGGAGTATATTTGGAGTAGATTATTCAGCTATTTGTACACAGTACATAGAGTTCTTTATGTATCTGCAGATATATATTGCATTTTCTCAGTTATTGGACTTTCTCAGTTGTTAGCAGGATGCACATTTGATTCTGACAAGATGGATTCAATATATATTTTCCACAAGGGGCGTTTTCTGGTGCACTTGTATAGTGACATAATTAGAATTCACAGTTTTAAGTTTATTAGCCCTTTTTCCCCATTTTCATTCATAAACTAATATATGTCAGAATTGTCTACGATATACATTGATTCCATTTCAATGCCTCGGTGTCCAATGCTTTAATGCATCCATGAACTTAGCATGTAGTGAGCTATATTAGTCATGTTTTATTAATAATGGCTTTTCATCTATTCAAGTTATTTACTTTATTCGTCACAGTAGACAGTTGCATATATCAATTACTGTCAAGCTGCACTCATGTTCGTTCATTTAGAAAACACTGAGTGGTTGGTGTCATCACCTAATATGTATCAATTTTAAGATGTAGCTGATGGCATTGTAGGTCTCAGTGACTGTCCCATATCCTCCGTTTCATGTGTTATGCCAGTGTACTTGGAAGTTTGCTTGTTTTGTATAGAGCTTTTATTTGTGAATGTTCACCTTCTCTCTTCTTGTTTGTAATCTTCTTTCTTGGTTCTTCATGTAATTTCATTTACTGGCATTTTTAGTTTCGTATTGTGTAAATACTGTGTAAAAGAGTTCTGTCATATAAATCCATTGTGTTGTTGTGTCTGTGACCAGTTGAGATATTTGAAATGTGTTTGTTGAATAGTATTTACGTTGTTTTTTGGAGACATCTTTCTTCATGTATGGTTCTCTTCTATCTTGATTCTTCATGTTATTTAATTGAGTAGTGTGTCAAATGACTGTAATTATGTTTATAGTTTCAGTTATAGAGTGATTCTGAAGCTGTATCCTCATTTGCTTGTGTGAGCGTGTTTGCTGTATACAGTATATGGTGTTTTGTAGAGACATATTTCTTCATAAGACAAAATATTCTTTCTGCATTCTTCATGTAATGTTAATGTAAGTGGTTTAATATGTGCACTGTGACTGTTGAAAAGGTGTGGCATTGCAGTTATCTGTAGAGAAATATACAAGTGTGTATGGAGGATTTGTGGTATAGATTATTCAGCCATTTTTACACAGTACATAGAGCTCTTTATGTATCTGTACATATAGAGGTTGATTTAGTCCGTCATTGGACTTTGTCAGTAGTTTGCAGGAGTCACATTTGTTTCTGGCAACATGGTATCAGTGTATTATTTCCACATCATATAAGTACACACCGATGAAATTATAAGACAGGATGTAATATGGAATCTCGGTCTCTGTAAATGTCGGAAATAATTTTAAAAGCAAAATAAATAACTAATTAAAAATTAATACTACAATGGCTCACTCGAATGCTTGAAGGCATACAAACCACCGAATACCTTGAAATCTTCTACTAACATTAGGGTCAAGCTATGGTACAAAGCATTTGCATGTGAATCAGCAATGGATTGGCAATCTAAGTATTCAGATATTTTGTGCAATACATGAAACATTTTAAGAAGTAAAAAATCAATAAATACAGGTTATTCACATATGACACAACCATACTAGCATCTTGACATAGAACAGAGTTAAAAAAATAACAATTGTTTCTTAAAAGGTCAAATTCCATAGACAGGCAATGATTCACACAAAGTAGCTATACTACGAATTGTCCTTAGTGCAATAATTTAACTGGAGATGCTTCATAAAACAGAATTCATCAGACAATAAAATAATATAAGTCAAAACAGACTGAAGTTCTTGACAATTTGTCAACTTTTTAAGTTCAAAGAAAGATTGAATGTATATAACCTCAATGTAGATTCAACGTCTTCCTGGTGTTGGTGGTTTTGCTGAAATGTACAAAAATTATTGAATTTACATAAAACTATGTAAGACTTGAGGTCTTCTTGCAATGATAGTCGAAGAAACGTCAAAAGTGTAAGGAATTTATATAAACCAAAGTAGACTTGAAGTCTTCTTGTCCTGGTAGTTGCGGAAAATGTCCAACATATAAGGAATTTATATAAACCAAAGTAGACTTGAAGCCTTCTTGTGCTGGATGGCCACAGTATTTTTGGAGAAAATGAGTGGATACAAACTCAAAGTAGACTCGTGATCATCTGGTAGAGTTGCATTATGGAAATGTTAAATTATACAATCTCAATGTAGACTTGGTGTTTGTTTGGCTCCGCACAGCTACCGTCGAGTGCACTTGCATAATATCTGCGGGGTAGGGATGTGATCAGCTGACGGCTCCAGTCAATGACAGCAGGCCGTCCACCACCATGAAAGCAGCAGACATGACATCGGACGGCTGGATCTTCAGCGTTAGTGCGCAGGTGCACACTGCTGAGTTCCAGTTTGCTGCCAACTATTGCCCAGTACTCCACGGGATCATGGAACAAAATTTTTACGTGGCATCAATGCTTAATAGACACACGGCTATGCAATGCTGCCAACTATATGTTCTGAACTAAGATTATGGTGTGGGTTCAGGTTTTATTAACTCTTCGGTCATGAACTGTTGTTCTATGAACTCAGTTTATTTACACTGCTCGTAGGTTGGTATGATGCTCTGTCTACCGTCTCTGTATACAATACTGTTCAAAACATTTAACTCTATACACATACATCACATTGCTCTACAGAGCAGTAGTGTTAGAGCGTCCTTCTATGGCTTAACAGTACCTTTTTTCAAAACTGCTGCAGCAGAGTTCTGAGGTTCAATAATGTGGATTCGGTGATAAGTGGTTTGTGAACTGTGGACTACCTGCAGCACCACAGGATTACAGTGTCTGGAGGATTCACAACGCAGCAGTATACCATCCGAACAAAGCCAGATAGAGGTGAGTAAACACCACTAAGTTATTCGCTTTATAATGTTCTGTGTTAATATGTCCCACATGACGGGGAGAAAGTTTGCTTTGTTGAAGGGTTTGCTAGTTGTGCTCACTCCACAGAGTGTCTTTGCATTATTTATTTGTCACACAACTGTTCTTGGAATTTTTGTGCATTTGAACTGTGCACAATATTTGCACTTCAGTCTCTAGTTCGTGACAACAGTATTTTCTTAGATTTCAGGTACATAAAAGTATACTTTAGTCAGATACAAATGGTCATTTTTCTAGCTTGGTATATTCTTAGCCACAAAAAGGGACATAAAATCAGCTGTATTTTCCAAATCTGGAATCAGTCGTTCAGTCGGGCACTAACAAATGGTCCATGGTGTAATTAATATGCGAACAGAAATAAAGGTCAGGACATCATGCCTCCTGAACCCATACATGACAGAAAGTCAAAACAAAATGACCAAAGCCAGCAAAAACAGCAAGGCTTGCGACCGTGAGTGATACACAAAGCATAGATATAAATACACTTAAAAACCACACATAATCATAATCCACTTGAGCAAACACAGAAATCATTGCATTTAAAATTTGCGTACTATTTAGGTATCTAAGAATTACTTTCTCATAGCAGAGTTCAGCTCATAGTTCTTGAAAATTGCTATATACAGGTGAAACTTAAGACCAAAATCTCATGAATCATCGGAGAACAGCAATAAATGCTAAGTCCATGTTTGCTACGGTTTGCAGCTTATTTAGAAACTTTGCAAGATTGTCAATATGCGTAGTACACAAAGCACAGATATCATTCTCCTTCAGGTAATCATTGTATCCTTTTCATTAACTGGTAACACAGTTTGTGCAAGGATAAGATTCCCTATGACTAAATGCTACATTACTATTTACATTACTAACAAATGAACATTGCTATAAAAAAATGACAAAATAGAAAATATTTAGTAAGCTTTTGCTTATGAAACAAAAGTTTGTAGTGCAGAAGGCACTAACTTGTGTGCAGCAAACACAGTCCTCAGTACATGAATAAACATGACAACATAGTATAAATTATTATGAAATCTCAAACCATTTGCTGGTACACAGCTTATGGCTCTCTTTGAGACTCGTTATCTCTTAGTATTTAGAGCAGCAAGCTTTTTCTTCCAATAATTATACTGTGCCAAATGTTTACATACAGGTTTACGTAGAAATACTTATTCTAGGAACAAAATAAGAAAATCCATCATAGACAAATTAAGTACACCTTTATCTCTCTCTCTTTATAAGAACAAACCAAGATCCTATATTATAAATTTTCTGAGGTCCTGATTTTGGTAAAGCCCTTTCACTTTACATGGTTTCGGTAATGTAACAAGTAACACCCGTCATGTGGAATTTTAATTATCCTGAACGGGCCAGTATATCTCTCTTTTTAGGAGAGATGGTTTAGAGTGGGACCAAAGTAACACCATTTCACCTAGGCTAAATGAATGTGCTCATCCTAACGTTTTGTCGTATACTCATTTTCATCTCTCAGCGCTAGTATTTAATGATACGAGCACCAGTCTAGTCTTCTCTTCCCACGAGATGTTGCATTTCTGGGCAAGTGGAAGGGCAGCTACCCACTCATTCTTCTCAGTTTTATTTAACATTATTTCATTGGGTGTGTGCCCTGTGGATAGATGTGGAAGGTCGTTCATGATTACTTTAAAGAGGGTGACTAAATCAAGTGTAAGTCCGGATAAAACAGTTGAATTCTTTGAATATTCTTTCTTTGCAATCACTTTCTGGGTGGAATAGAGAAATTAAAATCTGTTTGATGTTCTGCTCTCGCAGAAACAAATACCAAACTCGCCCAGTGAAATTAGATGCATTATCAGACAAAATCGCACTCGGCTTACCAAAACAAGGGAAATAATCTTCCTCCAGTCTCTTAACAATGTGTGCGGCATGAGCTGATTTTGTTACATACAAACGGATGTGTTTGGAAAACATATCATGTATAGCCACCAGGTAATCGACACTTCCCCTTCCATGAAGGTATGGTCCAGCCAAGTCAATTGAAGCAATCTCTCCAGGTTTTGATCCAGGATGCGATGCAGCTGAATCTTATTTGGTATGCACATAGGTTTGGTTCTCTTACATACAACGCATGTTCGTAACAAATGATGCACGCGACTGTGCATGTTTGGCAGGTAACAGTAAGTGGCAATCTCCTGCTTACATTTTTCTATTCCACAGTGCCCCCAGGACATGTGTGTACACCTGATTAGGTGATCCTGGTACTCATGGGGTATGCACACACACCACAATTCTGTATCGGAATAATTCCTATGGAATAACACGTAATTGTGCACTGTGTAGAATTGACTTAGTTTGTGAGTAGGCTGCTCCGCCAACACACCCTTAACTTTTGCCCACTTTGGATCTACGTCTTGCAGGGTTTTCATGTTCTTATACATTTATAAATAGTACCTGTGATGGACAGGATCTTTCATCAGTAGCACTTCGTAATCGGTGGCCTGCTCGACAAGTTCACTGAACTCAGGAAGACCACACAGCAACCTGGATAAGGTGTCAGTGATAATATTTTTGCTGCCCTTTATATAGATAATTTCAAAATCGTATTATTGCAAAAATAGGACCCACTGCATCAACCTCTGGTGTAGAAGCCGACAGGTCAAAAGAAAGCTAAGTGCCTTATGGTTGCAGTACACTTTAATGTACCGACAGCAAATAAAATAATTAAACTTCTTCTCAGACCATACAATGCAGAGAGCTTCCAACTCCGTAGCTGAGTTGGATCTTTCACACTCGGTTAATACTCAGCTGGTGAAGCTAATAACTCAAACTTGCATTTGGCCATCAACGACAACCATTTGAAGTAAACAAGAGCCCAAACCCAAATAGGATGCATCTGAGGCAATGCAAAAACCTTCTTGCACTTCGGGATGTTCCAGAATTCTGGCATGAATCAATATATCTTTAATTCCTTTAAACGCTTCCTGGCACTGTGGAGTCCAGGACCAGGGAGCATTTTTCTGGAATGTTCAACAGCTGGTTTGTCACAAATCGTCTAAAGAAAGATGTCATGAGAAGGAAAGCTTTTAATTGTTTTCTCGTCATGGGTGGCAGACACTTAGCTATTGCCTGTATCTTGTCCGGGTCAGTAACAATACCTGACGGAAATATTTTGTGGCCTAAAAACTTGATTTGCTGCTTGCCAGATTTCAATTTCTCCAGGTTTGCAGTAACACCTGAGTCCAAAAATCATTGTAATACTTATTTTAACAATTCTAGGTGTTCATTCCAAGAAGCCGTGGCGATTAATAAATCAACATACTTATCCAACAACCCTGGACTGAGAACAGTGTCAAGGGCCATAATAAATATGCCAGAGCTGACGTTTGACCTGAATGGTAGCTCCTTGAACTGGTATGACCATCCAGCAGATACAAAGACGGTATATTTGTTTGAAACTTCTGACAGCTGGGTCTGCCAATACGATGATCCAAGATCCAGTGTGGTTAGAAAATTCACACCTGAATATTTTTGCAATTTCCCTTCCAGATGTGTATATGCTGGTACAATAATTTTGTTTATGTTGTGCACATCAAGGACCATGCACAGTCCACCACCTGGTTTAATAACGGCTAATAATGGACTGCAGTAAGGAGAGAATGAAGTTTCAACTATATTCCACTCGAGCATGTTTCGTAATTCTCGTTTAATGGCATCCCTGCAGGCCCATGGGATTGCATAGGTCTTGTTGCAATAAGTATCATGGGGAACACCATTCATGTGGTATATGTATCCATTGATAATACCGGGCTTTTTAGAAAAGACATGCGCATACTTGGTTAAGAGATGGATAAGATCATTCTTTGTTGTTCACTAAAACACTCAGATTCTCATGACTTAGCACGTATTTTGCATACGTCGAGTGGATCATCATCTGAATATGCCAACACCGGATCTGATTGGTTGTGGGGTAAGTGACTGTCTGCACCAGTAGATTTACACTCACTACTCGGATAGACAGGTCTGTATGAAAACTGACTTGATGTGCCTTTGTATGAATTAAATTTAACTTTATCTCCCTCTCACTAATAGTCAGAATGCAGGTTCTGTGTTGGATATTGATACACGCATTCATCTATCTTAGGAACTTAATCCCTAACAAGCACGGTACTGTCAATACCTTCACTATTAAGAACGTGCACTTCATGGCTCTGCTCTCGAATTCAATTAAGACCAGTGCCTGCTTTTTTACCCTTTGTGTACATGCGCCAATAGCTCCTGACACAACACAATTCTGTACGGGCAATGTCAGTACTTTTTTGTTTTCCTGTATTCTTTTCAGAAAATGAGTAGCCATCACACTCATACTCACACCAGTGTCGATTATAATGGTAACCAGAATACCGTCAACTACCCCATTTACAGCTGCTTGCACCTGATCTACCCAAGTATCTCTGCAAGATATCAGATCACCTGGTACTTCTTCCCATATATCTACATTGTCATTGTAACAAAGCATGTTCGCTACATGAACAGTAATGTTGGCCCCATTAAATCCTGCGGTCATGATGAGGGAGTGCGATGAGACCCCAGTGAGTTTGACGCATACGAAGTTTGCGTAGGGTGCTCGTCTACACACTCCACTTTTTGCACTGTATCATTTCTGGGATTTTGTGACCATCTGGCTGGTGGAGAATTACCATACGGACTGTAATGTCCAGTATGTTGCGGTGACATATTATTCTGTGTTGTCCCCGTGGGATTATTTTGCAGAAATGGTGGAAGTGAATCTGGCACGCGTGGCGACTCTTGCATCTGGCAAATCTCGTTTTTTAAATCATTCACTTGTTGCTACCACCCAGGCAACCCATTTTTCAAAATATTTTTAATGTGGCCAAGTTGATGCTGCTACGATTTGCCAGATGTTCCTGGTTCAGACAGTACCTCTGCACCAACAGCTTGTACTGCGGAATGTATTTCTGTCTCAGTTTTTTGAATTATGCCTTTATTGCATTCTGTTACCCATTCACCAAATTCCCTATTTAATGTTTCACCTTCAGCGTCGAGGTTTTGCTGCAATTTGCACTCTTGCTCAAGAGAAAGTTCCGTGAACTGGTCTGTTAAATTTGACATTTTCACTTCCACGGTTGTCTGCGTATCTTTTAAGTCCTTCACATCATCAGACAACCGCTTAACTTGATCCGGGATCTCACGTTATGCTTCAGTTAAGCTCAAGATTTCAGTTCGGATTTGCGCTAGGTTTCCATCCAGTTGATTGTTCACATCAGTGACTACTGTATCGTCAAATTTCCCATGAATGTTTTTAGATAAGCCTTGAAATTTTGCATCTAATGCAGTGCTTTGCTCACTAAAACTTTCTTGAATATTTTTAGTCAAATCTGCAAATTTTGCATTAGACTCAGTCCTTTGTTCATTAAAGCTTTCTCGGATTTTTTAGTCAAATTTTCAAATTTTCCATCAGACACAGTGCATCGCATTTACCTTGTAAATCAGTATGTTGTCCATTAAAGCTTTCTTGTAACTCAATGCGTTGTTCATTGAATTTCTCATCCAGCTTTTTTGACATGGTGGAGGAGATGTTATTGAACGTATCTGTTAAACTTAGAAAGAATCTCCAAACAATGCAATCAACTGTGTCACTTGTGCAGTTACTTCACATGTTCCCAATTGCATGTCTTCAGATTCCAATACATTTGGAGCATTTGTGCTTCCGGTTTCCAAAACAGCAATTTTGGAACCCATTCCCGCCATTATCCTATTGGCACCAGTACCGTCATCCAGATGCAATTGTCTGTGTGTCTCATCACTGGTATTCATAGTGGAAAATTTTTCGTATTTCGGCATTGACTGATAGTAACAGTAAAATATGGTAACACTGACTTTGAATAATAATAAAATGAAGCTGGACAACGTACTGAGGTTTCAACACTATGCGCAACTGCAATATAATTATTAAGCAAGGACAAGATGGCAGCCTGAAGGGCTAAGCAAAACATTAGAAAGATGAGTGTACCATCTTGTGATAGCACAGTACAATGACAGACATGTTTGACAAACTCTTAACAATGTTAGTCAACATTAAAATGCAAGTTAACACCAATTATGTAGTTAACAGAAAAAATGCCAAAATATGAGTTACTGAACACGCGTTTAAAGTTGCCAAACATGTAAAACAGAGTGAGAATGATGATATCGCTTACCTTTTTACAGATGTGAAGCACAGCGTCGTACTTTCGTAAGTCCAGGATTGCACAATATTTCCTCTTTCACCGGCCATTCGAGCAATTTACCATCAATGTCCCATTACTTTCAGATACAACAGTTCTCCGTAACGGGGTTGGCCATTGTAAGATAGACCATGAAATATAGAACAAAATATATATTAATACAACAGTAATGATGTCTGGCCCACTGTTGGGTGCCAGGATGACACAGTTACTAGCCTCAAAGGGGAATCAAAAATGTAAATTAGCATTTAAAATTAATGAAGAAGGAGGGAAGTGACATTAGATAGCGGTCGTGCGCGTTTCCTCGGCCGCAATACAGATGGCACAGAGTGATGAAAATGCAACGCTCCGCGCCGAGTTTGGTGTGAAGCAGCTATTATAAATTAAAATGTAAAACATGGAACCATCATCAATAATTTGAATGAAGCTAGGCTTGTGTCTGACTGGTGTTGGTCGCACAACGATGTTACTATTAGTGGACAGTGGGGAGAATCATTTTTTGCGTCACTTGCGTGGAAACTGTAGCAAGATGCAATGAATTGATCGGCGCACCGATCTCAGGGACATGGAGTGATATACGTGTTTTGGAATTAATAACTGAACACGAGAAGTGTTCGGAAATAATATGTCCACTAACAATGGGTCATCAGTGCCTCTTTTCCAAGCATGATCCTCTGAAATATGTAAATCATCAAATATTAATAACAAAGTGACATGGAGGGTAGAAATTTAGAAATGAAATACATTGTAAGGTTAATCTTGACAATAAGCACTTAAGGAACATTTTAACACAGATTCATACAGAGAGTCATGACAATGCGTCAATACCTAATCAGCGAAGGAACAGAACCGAACAAAAACCAACGGACGGTAGACAAAAGAATTTGATATAAAAATGACTAATGAAATTAAACAGAGGTTGTGCAGCAGCAGATACATCGATAAGTACACAAAGATGAAACTATAAGACCGGATGTAAAGTTGAATCTTAGACCCTGTCAATGTCGGAAACAATTTTAAAAGCAAAGTAAATACTAATAATTAAAAAGTAATTGTCCCATATCCTCCAATGCATGTGTTTTGTCAGTGTACTCAAGTGTGGTTGGAAGCATGTTTCTGTTGTATAGAGCCTTTGTTTACGTATGTTCACTTCCCTCAGATGGCAGTTATAAGAGTCGAGGGACATGAAAGGGAAGCAGTGGTTGGGAAGGGAGTAAGACAGGGTTGTAGCCTCTCCCCGATGTTATTCAATCTGTATATTGAGCAAGCAGTAAAGGAAACAAAAGAAAAATTTGGAGTAGATATTAAAATCCATGGAGAAGAAATAAAGACTTTGAGGTTCGCCGATGACATTGTAATTCTGTCAGAGACAGCAAAGGATTTGGAAGAGCGGTTGAATGGAATGGATGGTGTCTTGAAGGGAGGATATAAGATGAACATCAACAAAAGCAAAACGAGGATAATAGAATGTAGTCGAATTAAGTCGGGTGATGTTGAGGGCATTAGATTAGGAAATGAGACACTTAAAGAAGTAAAGGAGTTTTGCTATTTGGGGAGCAAAATAACTGATGATGGTCGAAATAGAGAAGATATAATATGTAGACTGGCAATGACAAGGAAAGCGTTTCTGAAGAAGAGAAATTAGTTAACACCGAGTATAGAGTGTCAGGAAGTCATTTCTGAAAGTATTTGTATGGAGTGTAGCCATGTATGGAAGTGAAACATGGACGGTAGATAGTTTGGACAAGAAGAGAATAGAAGCTTTCGAAATGTGGTGCTACAGAAGAATGCTGAAGATTAGATGGGTAGATCACATAACTAATGAGGAGGTACTGAATAGGATTGGGGAGAAGAGGAGTTTGTGGCACAACTTGACCACAAGAAGGGATTGGTTGGTAGGACATGTTCCGAGGCATCAAGGGATCACCAATTTAGTATTGGAGGGCAGAGTGGAGGGTAAAAATCGTAGGGGGAGACCAAGAGATGAATACACTAAGCAGATTCAGAAGGATGTAGGTTGCAGTGGGTACTGGGATATGAAGAAGCTTGCACAGGATAGAGTAGCATGGAGAGCTGCATCAAACCAGTCTCAGGACTGAAGACCACAACAACAACAAAAACATTATGTAAATACTGTGTAAGAGAGATCTGTTGTATGAATGCAATGTGTTGTTGTGCCTGTGTCAAGTTGAGATAATTTAAGTGTGTTTGATGAATAGTATTAATGTTGTATTTTGGAGGCATATTACTACATGTGCGGTTCTCTTCTCTCTTGATTCTTCATGTCATTTGTCTGAGAAGAATGTAAAATGAGTGTAATTGTGTTTATAGTTTCATATGTAGAGTGATGTAACGTTGTGTTCTGATCTATTTGTGTGAGTGGGTTTGTTGTATAATATATATAGAGTTTTGTAGAGACATATTTCTCCATGAGACAAAATCTTCTTTCTTCATTCTTCATGTAGTGTTAATGTAAATGGTTTGATATGTGGAGTGCGAGTGTCGAAAAGGTGTTGTATTACAGTTATCTGTAGAGAAGTATACGAGTATGTATGGAGGATATGTGGTATATAGATGGTTCTTCCATTTTTGCATCATACACAGGGTTCTGTACGTAACTGGAGATTTAGAGTTTATTCTGTCATTGAAATTTATCGATACTTAACTGCTTGCACATTTGTTTCTGACAACATGGTAACAACGTATTTTTTACACATAGAGAGTTTTTTGTCACACTTGTATACTGACATAATAGGAGTTCAGATGTTTACGTTTATTAGGTTTTTTTCCCATTTTCATTTGTAACTAATACATGCCAGAATTGTATATATCATAAATGGTAATCCATTTCAGTGCCGAGGTGTCCGATACTTTAATCCATCCATGAACTTAGCATGTAGTGCACTTCATTAGTGATGTTTTTTGGTGATATATTTTCATCTGTTTAAGTTATTTATTGTATACATCACAGTACGCATTGCATATGTCAATTACTCTCGAGATCAACTCAAGTTGGTTCATTTACAGAACACACAGTGCTAGGTGTCATCACCTAATATTTATCAATTTTAAGATGCAGCTAATGGCTTTGTAGGTCTCAGTGACCGTCACATATCCTCCATTGCATGTTTTATGTCAGTGTACTGAAATGTATTAGGAAGTTTGTTTGTGTTGTATATAGTCATTGTTTGTGGAAGTTCATCTTCTCTCTTCATGTTTGGAAATCTTCTTTCTTAATTCTTCATGTACTTTAATTTTTGGTATTTTTAATTTTGTATTGTGTAAATACTGTGTAAGAGAGATCTGTTGTATGAATTCAATTTGTTGTTGTGCCTGTGTCAAGTTGAGATAATTGAAGTGTGTTTGATGAATAATATTAATGTTGTATTTTGGAGACATATTTCTTCATGTGTGGTTCTCTTCTCTCTTGATTCTTCATGTCATTTGTCTGAGAAGTATGTAAAATTAGTGTAATTGGGTTTATAGTTTCATATGTAGAGTGATGTAACATTGTGTTCGGATCTGTTTGTGTGAGTGGGTTTGTTGTGTAGCATGTATAGTGTTTTGTAGAGACATATTTCTCCATGAGACAAAATCTTCTTTCTTCATTCTTCATGTAGTGTTAATGTAAATGGTTTGATATGTGGTGTGTGAGTGTCGAAAAGGTGTTGTATTACAGTTATCTGTAAAGAAGTGTACGAGTATGTATGGAGGATATGTGGTATAGATGGTTCTGCTATTTTTACATCGTACATAGAGTTCTATATGCATCTGGAGATTTAGAGTTTGATTTAGTATGTCATTGAAATTTGTCGATAATTAACTGCTTGCACATTTGTTTCTGACAACATGGTAGCAATGTATTTTTTACACATAGAGAGTTTTCTGTCACACTTGTATACTGACATAATAGGAGTTCAGATGTTTACGTTTATTAGGTTTTTTTCCCATTTTCATATGTAACTAATACATGCCAGAATTGTATACATCATAAATGGTAATCCGTTTCAATGCTGAGGTGTCCGATACTTTAATCCATCCATGAACTAAACATATAGTGCACTACATTAGTCATGTTTTTTTAAAATATCTTTTCATCTGTTTCAGTTATTTACTGTATTCATCGCAGTACGCAATTGCATATGACAATTACTCTCGAGATAAATTCAAGTTGGTTCATTTAGAGAACACTGAGTGGTAGGTGTCATCACCTAACATGTATCAATTTTAAGATGCAGCTAATGGCTTTGTAGGTCTCAGTGACCGTCACATATCCTCCATTGCATGTTTTATGTCAGTGTACTGAAATGTATTAGGAAGTTTGTTTGTGTTGTATAGAGTCGTTGTTTGTGGAAGTTCATCTTCTCTCTTAATGTTTGGAAATCTTCTTTCTTGATTCTTCATGTACTTTCATTTTTGGTATTTTTAATTTTGTTTTGTGTAAATACTGTGTAAGAGAGATCTGTTGTATGAATTCAATATGTTGTTGTGCCTGTGTCAAGTTGAGATAATTGAAGTGTGTTTGATGAATAGTATTAATGTTGTATTTCGGGGTCATATTTCTTCATGTGCAGATCTCTTCTCTCTTGATTCTTCATGTCATTTGTCTGATAAGTATGTAAAATGAGGGTAATTGGGATTATAGTTTCATATGTAGAGTATTGTAACATTGTGTTCGGATCTGTTTGTGTGAGTGGGTTTGTTGTGTAGCATGTATAGTGTTTTGTAGAGACATATTTCTCCATGAGACCAAATCTTCTTTCTTCATTCTTCATGTAGTGTTAATGTAAATGGTTTGATATGTGGAGTGTGTGTGTCAAAGAGGTGTTGTATTACAGTTATCTGTAGAGAAGTATACGAGTATGTATGGAGGATATGTGGTATAGATGGTTCTGCCATTTTTACATCGTACATAGAGTTCTATATGCATCTGAAGATTTATAGTTCAATTTATTCTGTCATTGAAATTTGTCGATAATTATCAGCTTGCACATTTGTTTCTGGAAACATGGTAGCAATGTGTTTTTTACACATAGAGAGTTTTCTGTCACACTGGAATACTGACATAATAGGAATTCAGATGTTTGGGTTTATTAGGTTTTCTTCCCACTTTCATATGTAAGTAACACATGCCAGAATTGTATACATCATAAATGGTAATCCGTTTCAATGCCGAGGTGTCCGATACTTTAATCCATCCATGAACTTAGCATATAGTGCACTACATTAGTCATGTTTTTTGGTAATATCTTTTCATCTGTTTCAGTTATTTATTGTATACATCACAGTATGCAATTGCATATGTCAATTACTCTCGAGATAAATTCAAGTTGGTTCATTTAGAGAACACTCAGTGGTAGGTGTCATCACCTAATATGTATCAATTCTAAGATGCAGCTAATGGCTTTGTAGGTCTCAGTGACCGTCACATATCCTCCATTGCATGTTTTATGTCAGTGTACTGAAATGTATTAGGAAGTTTGTTTGTGTTGTATATAGTCATTGTTTGTGGAAGTTCATCTTCTCTCTTCATGTTTGGAAATCTTCTTTCTTGATTCTTCATGTACTTTCATTTTTGGTATTTTTAATTTTGTATTGTGTAAATACTGTGTAAGAGAGATCTGTTGTATGAATTCAATTTGTTGTTGTGCCTGTGTCAAGTTGAGATAATTGAAGTGTGTTTGATGAATAATATTAATGTTGTATTTTGGAGACATATTTCTTCATGTGCGGTTCTCTTCTCTCTTGATTCTTCATGTCATTTGTCTGAGAAGTATGTAAAATTAGTGTAATTGGGTTTATAGTTTCATATGTAGAGTGATGTAACATTGTGTTCGGATCTGTTTGTGTGAGTGGGTTTGTTGTGTAGCATGTATAGTGTTTTGTAGAGACATATTTCTCCATGAGACAAAATCTTCTTTCTTCATTCTTCATGTAGTGTTAATGTAAATGGTTTGATATGTGGTGTGTGAGTGTCGAAAAGGTGTTGTATTACAGTTATCTGTAAAGAAGTGTACGAGTATGTATGGAGGATATGTGGTATAGATGGTTCTGCTATTTTTACATCGTACATAGAGTTCTATATGCATCTGGAGATTTAGAGTTTGATTTAGTATGTCATTGAAATTTGTCGATAATTAACTGCTTGCACATTTGTTTCTGACAACATGGTAGCAATGTATTTTTTACACATAGAGAGTTTTCTGTCACACTTGTATACTGACATAATAGGAGTTCAGATGTTTACGTTTATTAGGTTTTTTTCCCATTTTCATATGTAACTAATACATGCCAGAATTGTATACATGATAAATGGTAATCCGTTTCAATGCTGAGGTGTCCGATACTTTAATCCATCCATGAACTAAACATATAGTGCACTACATTAGTCATGTTTTTTTAAAATATCTTTTCATCTGTTTCAGTTATTTACTGTATTCATCGCAGTACGCAATTGCATATGACAATTACTCTCGAGATAAATTCAAGTTGGTTCATTTAGAGAACACTGAGTGGTAGGTGTCATCACCTAACATGTATCAATTTTAAGATGCAGCTAATGGCTTTGTAGGTCTCAGTGACCGTCACATATCCTCCATTGCATGTTTTATGTCAGTGTACTGAAATGTATTAGGAAGTTTGTTTGTGTTGTATAGAGTCGTTGTTTGTGGAAGTTCATCTTCTCTCTTAATGTTTGGAAATCTTCTTTCTTGATTCTTCATGTACTTTCATTTTTGGTATTTTTAATTTTGTTTTGTGTAAATACTGTGTAAGAGAGATCTGTTGTATGAATTCAATATGTTGTTGTGCCTGTGTCAAGTTGAGATAATTGAAGTGTGTTTGATGAATAGTATTAATGTTGTATTTCGGGGTCATATTTCTTCATGTGCAGCTCTCTTCTCTCTTGATTCTTCATGTCATTTGTCTGATAAGTATGTAAAATGAGGGTAATTGGGATTATAGTTTCATATGTAGAGTATTGTAACATTGTGTTCGGATCTGTTTGTGTGAGTGGGTTTGTTGTGTAGCATGTATAGTGTTTTGTAGAGACATATTTCTCCATGAGACCAAATCTTCTTTCTTCATTCTTCATGTAGTGTTAATGTAAATGGTTTGATATGTGGAGTGTGTGTGTCAAAGAGGTGTTGTATTACAGTTATCTGTAGAGAAGTATACGAGTATGTATGGAGGATATGTGGTATAGATGGTTCTGCCATTTTTACATCGTACATAGAGTTCTATATGCATCTGAAGATTTATAGTTCAATTTATTCTGTCATTGAAATTTGTCGATAATTATCAGCTTGCACATTTGTTTCTGGAAACATGGTAGCAATGTATTTTTTACACATAGAGAGTTTTCTGTCACACTGGAATACTGACATAATAGGAATTCAGATGTTTGGGTTTATTAGGTTTTCTTCCCACTTTCATATGTAAGTAACACATGCCAGAATTGTATACATCATAAATGGTAATCCGTTTCAATGCCGAGGTGTCCGATACTTTAATCCATCCATGAACTTAGCATATAGTGCACTACATTAGTCATGTTTTTTGGTAATATCTTTTCATCTGTTTCAGTTATTTATTGTATACATCACAGTATGCAATTGCATATGTCAATTACTCTCGAGATAAATTCAAGTTGGTTCATTTAGAGAACACTCAGTGGTAGGTGTCATCACCTAATATGTATCAATTTTAAGATGCAGCTAATGGCTTTGTAGGTCTCAGTGACCGTCACATATCCTCCATTGCATGTTTTATGTCAGTGTACTGAAATGTATTAGGAAGTTTGTTTGTGTTGTATATAGTCATTGTTTGTGGAAGTTCATCTTCTCTCTTCATGTTTGGAAATCTTCTTTCTTGATTCTTCATGTACTTTCATTTTTGGTATTTTTAATTTTGTATTGTGTAAATACTGTGTAAGAGAGATCTGTTGTATAAATTCAATGTGTTGTTGTGCCTGTGTCAAGTTGAGATAATTGAAGTGTGTTTGATGAATAATATTAATGTTGTACTTCGGAGACATATTTCTTCAAGGTTGGTTCTCTTCTCTCTTGATTCTTCATGTCATTTGTCTGAGAAGTATGTAAAATTAGTGTAATTGGGTTTATAGTTTCATATGTAGAGTGATGTAACATTGTGTTCGGATCTGTTTGTGTGAGTGGGTTTGTTGTATAGCATATATAGTGTTTTGTAGAGACATATTTCTCCATGAGACAAAATCTTCTTTCTTCATTCTTCATGTAGTGTTAATGTAAATGGTTTGATATGTGGAGTGTGAGTGTCAAAAAGGTGTTGTATTACAGTTATCTGTAGAGAAGTATATGAGTATGTATGGAGGATATGTGGTATAGATGGTTCTGCCATTTTTACATCGTACATAGAGTTCTATTTGCATCTGGAGATTTAGAGTAGTGATTTATTCTGTCATTGAAATTTCTCGATAATTAACAGCTTGCTCATTTGCATTTGTTTCCGACAACATGGGAACAATGTATTTTTTACACATAGAGAGTTTTCTGTCACACTTGTATACTGACATAATAGGAATTCAGATGTTTAGGTTTATTAGGTTTTTTTCCCATTTTCATTTGCAACTAATACATGCCAGAATTGTATACATCATAAATGGTAATCCGTTTCAATGCCGAGGTGTCCGATACTTTAATCCATCCATGAACTTAGCATATAGTGCACTACATTAGTGATGTTTTTTGGTAATATCTTTTCATCTGTTTCAGTTATTTATTGTATACATCACAGTACGCATTGCATATGTCAATTACTCTCGAGATAAATTCAAGTTGGTTCATTTAGAGAACACTCAGTGGTAGGTGTCATCACCTAATATGTATGAATTTTAAGATGCAGCTAATGGCTTTGTAGGTCTCAGTGACTGTCACATATCCTCCATTGCATGTTTTATGTCAGTGTACTGAAATGTATTAGGAAGTTTGTTTGTGTTGTATATAGTCATTGTTTGTGGAGGTTCATCTTCTCTCTTCATGTTTGGAAATCTTCTTTCTTGCATCTTCATGTAATTTCATTTTTGGTATGTTTAATTTTGTATTGTGTAAATACTGTGTAAGAGAGATCTGTTGTATGAATGCAATGTGTTGTTGTGCCTGTGTCAAGTTGAGATAATTGAAGTGTGTTTGATGAATAATATTAATGTTGCATTTTGGAGACATATTTCTTCATGTGCAGTTCTCTTCTCTCTTGATTCTTCATGTCATTTGTCTGAGAAGTATGTACAATTAGTGTAATTGAGTTTATAGTTTCATATGTAGAGTGATGTAACATTGAGTTCAGATCTGTTTGTGTGAGTGGGTTTGTTGTATAGCATATATAGTGTTTTGTAGAGACATATTTCTCCATGAGACAAAATCTTCTTTCTTCATTCTTCATGTAGTGTTAATGTAAATGGTTTGATATGTGGAGTGTGAGTTTCGAAAAGGTGTTGTATTACAGTTATCTGTAGAGAAGTATACGAGTATGTATGGTGGATATGTGGTATAAATGGTTCTGCCATTTTTACATCGTGCATAGAGTTCTATATGCATCTGGAGATTTAGAGTTGTGATTTATTCTGTCATTGAAATTTGTCGATAATTAACAGCTTGCACATTTGTTTCTGACAACATGGTAACAATGTATTTTTTACACATAGAGAGTTTTCTGTCACACTTGTATACTGACATAATAGGAATTCAGATGTTTAGGTTTATTAGGTTTTTTTTCCCATTTTCATTTGTAACTAATACATGCCAGAATTGTATACATCATAAATGGTAATCCGTTTCAATGCCGAGGTGTCCGATACTTTAATCCATCCATGAACTTAGCATACAGTGCACTACATTAGTCATTTTTTTTGGTAATATCTTTCCATCTGTTTCAGTTATTTACTGTATTCATGGCAGGACACATTGCATATGTCAATTACTCTCGAGATAAGTTTAAGTTGGTTCATTTAGAGAACACTCAGTGGTAGGTGTCATCACCTAATATGTATGAATTTTAAGATGCAGCTAATGGCTTTGTAAGTCTCTGTGACGGTCACATATCCTCCATTGCATGTTTTATGTCAGTGTACTGAAATGTATTGGGAAGTTTGTTTGTGTTGATAAAGTCATTGTTTGTGGAAGTTCATCTTCTCTCTTCATGTTTGGAAATCTTCTTTCTTGATTCTTCATGTACTTTAATTTTTGGTATTTTTAATTTTGTATTGTGTAAATACTGTGTAAGAGAGATCTGTTGTATGAATGCAATGTGTTGTTGTGCCTGTGTCAAGTTGAGATAATTGATGTGTGTTTGATGAATAATATTAATGTTGTATTTTGGAGACATATTTCTTCATGTGCGGTTCTCTTCTCTCTTGAATCTTCATGTCATTTGTCTGAGAAGTATGTAAAATTAGTGTAATTGGGTTTATAGTTTCATATGTAGAGTGATGTAACGTTGTGTTCGGATCTGTTTGTGTGAGTGGGTTTCTTGAATAGCACATATAGTGTTTTGTAGAGACATATTTCTCCATGAGACAAAATCTTCTTTCTTCTTTCTTCATGTAGTGTTAATGTAAATGGTTTGATATGTGGAGTGTGAGTGACGAAAAGGTGTTGTATTACAGTTATCTGTAGAGAAGTATACGAGTTTGTATGGAGGATATGTGGTATAGATGGTTCTGCCATTTTTACATCGTACATAGAGTTCTATATGCATCTGGAGATTTAGAGTTGTGATTTATTCTGTCAATGAACTTTGTCGATAATTAACAGCTTGCTCATTTGTTTCTGACAACATGGTAACAATGTATTTTTTACACATAGGGAGTTTTCTGTCACACTTGTATACTGACATAATAGGAATTCAGATGTTTAGGTTTATTAGGTTTTTTTCCCATTTTCATTTGTAACTAATACATGCCAGAATTGTATACATCATAAATGGTAATCCGTTTCAATGCCGAGGTGTCCGATACTTTAATCCATCCATGAACTTAGCATATAGTGCACTACATTAGTGATGTTTTTTGGTAATATCTTTTCATCTGTTTCAGTTATTTATTGTATACATCACAGTACGCATTGCATATGTCAATTACTCTCGAGATAAATTCAAGTTGGTTCATTTAGAGAACACTCAGTGGTAGGTGTCATAACCTAATATGTATCAATTTTAAGATGCAGCTAATGGCTTTGTAGGTCTCAGTGACCGTCACATATCCTCCATTGCATGTTTTATGTCAGTGTACTGAAATGTATTAGGAAGTTTGTTTGTGTTGATAAAGTCATTGTTTGTGGAAGTTCATCTTCTCTCTTCATGTTTGGAAATCTTCTTTCTTGATTCTTCATGTACTTTAATTTTTGGTATTTTTAATTTTGTATTGTGTAAATACTGTGTAAGAGAGATCTGTTGTATGAATGCAATGTGTTGTTGTGCCTGTGTCAAGTTGAGATAATTGAAGTGTGTTTCATGAATAATATTAATGTTGTATTTTGGAGACATATTTCTTCATGTGCGGTTCTCTTCTCTCTTGATTCTTCATGTCATTTGTCTGAGAAGTATGTAAAATTAGTGTAATTGTGATTATAGTTTCATATGTAGAGTGACATAACATGGTGTTCTGATCTGTTTGTGTGAGTGGGTTTGTTGTATAGCATATATAATGTTCTGTAGAGACATATTTCTCCATGAGACAAAACCTTCTGTCTTCGTTCTTCATGTAATGTTAATGTAAATGGTATGATATGTGGAGTGTGTGTGTCGAAAAGGTGTTGTATTACAGTTATATGTAGAGAAGTATACAAGTATGTATGGAGGATATGTGGTATAGATTGTTCTGCCATTTTTACATCCTACATAGAGTTCTATATGCATCTGGAGATTTAGAGTTTGATTTAGTATGTCATTGAAATTTATCGATAATTAACAGCTTCCACATTTGTTTCTGGAAACATGGTAACAATGTATTTTTTACACATAGGGAGTTTTCTGTCACACTTGTATACTGACATAATAGGAATTCAGATGTTTATGTTTATTAGGTTCTTTTCCCATGTTCATTTGTAACTAATACGTGCCAGAATTGTATACATCATAAATGGTAATCCGTTTCAATGCCGAGGTGTTCGATCCTTTAATCCATCCATGAACTTAGCCTATAGTGCGCTACATTAGTCATGTTTTTTTGGTAATATCTTTTCATCTGTTTCAGTTATTTATTGTATACATCACAGTACCCATTGCATATGTCAATTACTCTCAAGATAAATTCAAGTTGGTTCATTTAGAGAACACTGAGTGGTAGGTGTCATAACCTAATATGTATCAATTTTAAGATGCAGCTAATGGCTTTGTAGGTCTCAGTGACCGTCACATATCCTCCATTACATGTTTTATGTCAGTGTACTGAAATGTATTAGGATGTTTGTTTGTGTTGTATAGAGTCGTTGTTTGTGGAAGTTCATCTTCTCTCTTCATGTTTGGAAATCTTCTGTCTTGATTCTTCATGTACTTTCATTTTTGGTATTTTTAATTTTGTGTTGTGTAAATACTGTGTAAGAGAGATCTGTTGTATGAATGCAATGTGTTGTTGTGCCTGTGTCAAGTTGAGATAATTGAAGAGTGTTTGATGAATACTATTAATGTCGTATTTTGGAGACATATTTCTTCATGCGTGGTTCTCTTCTCTCTTGATTCTTCATGTCATTTGTCTGAGAAGTATGTAAAATTAGTGTAATTGGGTGTATAGTTTCATATGTAGAGTGATGTAACATTGTGTTCGGATCTGTTTGTGTGAGTGGGTTTGTTGTATAGCATATATAGTGTTTTGTAGAGACATATTTCTCCATGAGACCAAATCTTCTTTCTTCATTCTTCATGTAGTGTTAATGTAAATGGTTTGATATGTGGAGTGTGAGTGTCGGAAAGGTGTTGTATTACAGTTATCTCTAGAGAAGTATATGAGTATGTATGGAGGATATGTGGTATAGATGGTTCTGCCATTTTTACATCGTACATAGAGTTCTATATGCATCTGGAGATTTATAGTAGTGATTTATTATGTCATTGAAATTTGTCAATAATTAACAGCTTGCTCATTTGTTTCTGACAACATGGTAACAATGTATTTTTTTACACATAGAGAGTTTTCTGTCACACTTGTATACTGACATAATAGGAATTCGGATGTTTAGGTTTATTAGGTTTTTTTTCCAACTTACATTTGTAACTAATACATGCCAGAATTGTATACATCATAAATGGTAATCTGTTTCAATGCCGAGGTTTCCGATACTTTATTCCATCCATGAACTTAGCATATAGTGCGCTACATTAATCATGTTTTTTTGGTAATATCTTTTCATCTGTTTCAGTTATTTATTGTATACATCACAGTATGCAATTGCATATGTCAATTACTCTCGAGATAAATTCAAGTTGGTTCATTTAGAGAACACTCAGTGGTAGGTGTCATCACCTAATATGTATCAATTTTAAGATGCAGCTAATGGCTTTGTGGGTCTCAGTGACCGACACATATCCTCCATTGCATGATTTATGTCAGTGTACTTAAATGTATTAGGAAGTTTGTTTGTGTTGTATAGAGTCGTTGTTTGTGGAAGTTCATCTTCTCTCTTCATGTTTGGAAATCTGTCTTGATTCTTCATGGACTTTCATTTTTGTTATTTTTAATTTTGTGTTGTGTAAATACTGTGTAAGAGAGATCTGTTGTATGAAAGCAATGTGTTGTTGTGCCTGTGTCAAGTTGACATGATTGAAGTGTGTTTGATGAATAGTATTAATGTTGTATTTCGGAGACATATTTCTTCATGTGCGGTTCTCTTCTCTCTTGATTCTTCATGTCATTTGTCTGAGAAGTATGTAAAATTAGTGTAATTGGGTATATAGTTTCATATGTAGAGTGATGTAACATTGTGTTCGGATCTGTTTGTGTGAGTGGGTTTGTTGTGTAGCATGTATAGTGTTTTGTAGAGACATATGTCTCCATGAGACAAAATCTTCTTTCTTCATTCTTCATGTAGTGTTAATGTAAATGGTTTGATATGTGGAGTGTGAGTGTCGGAAAGGTGTTGTATTACAGTTATCTGTAGAGATGTGTACGAGTATGTATGGAGGATATGTGGTATAGATGGTTCTGCCATTTTTACATCGTACATAGAGTTCTATATGCATCTGGAGATTTAGAGTTGTGATTTATTCTGTCATTGAAATTTGTCGATAATTAACAGCTTTTACATTTGTTTCTGACAACATGGTAACAATGTATTTTTTACACATAGAGAGTTTTCTGTCACACTTGTATACTGTCATAATAGGAATTCAGATGTTTAGGTTTATTAGGTTTTTTCCCCATTTTCATTTGTAACTAATACATGCCAGAATTGTATACATCATAAATGGTAATCCGTTTCAATGCCGAGGTGTCCGATACTTTAATCCATCCATGAACTTAGCATTTAGTGCACTTCATTAGTGATGTTTTTTGGTAATATATTTTCATCTGTTTCAGTTATTTATAGTATACATCACAGTATGCGATTGCATATGTCAATTACTCTCGAGATAAATTCAAGTTGGTTCATTTAGAGAACACTCAGTGGTAGGTGTCATCACCTAATATGTATCAATTTTAAAATGCAGCTAATGGCTTTGTAGGTCTCAGTGACCGTCACATATCCTCCATTGCATGATTTATGTCAGTGTACTGAAATGTATTAGGAAGTTTGTTTGTGTTGTATAGAGTCGTTGTTTGTGGAAGTTCATCTTCTCTCTTCATGTTTGGAAATCTTCTTTCTTGATTCTTCATGTACTTTCATTTTTGGTATTTTTTATTTTGTGTTGTGTAAATACTGTGTAAGAGAGATCTGTTGTATGAATGCAATGTGTTGTTGTGCCTGTGTCAAGTTGACATGATTGAAGTGTGTTTGATGAATAATATTAATGTTGTATTTTGGAGACATATTTCTTCATGTGCGGTTCTCTTCTCTCTTGATTCTTCATGTCATTTGTCTGAGAAGTATGTAAAATGAGTGTAATTGGGTTTATAGTTTCATATGTAGAGTGATGTAACATTGTGTTCGGATCTGTTTGTGTGAGTGGGTTTGTTGTATAGCATATTTAGTGTTTTGTAGAGACATATTTCTCCATGAGACCAAATCTTCTTTCTTCATTCTTCATGTAGTGTTAATGTAAATGGTTTGATATGTGGAGTGTGAGTGTCGGAAAGGTGATGTATTACAGTTATCTGTTGAGAAGTGTATGAGTATGTATGGAGGATATGTGGTATAGATGGTTCTGCCATTTTTACATCGTACATAGAGTTCTATATGCATCTGGAGATTTATAGTAGTGATTTATTCTGTCATTGAAATTTGTCAATAATTAACAGCTTGCTCATTTGTTTCTGACAACATGGTAACAATGTATTTTTTACACATAGAGAGTTTTCTGTCACACTTGTATACTGACATAATAGAAATTCGGATGTTTAGGTTTATTAGGTTTTTTTTCCAATTTTCATTTGTAACTAATACATGCCAGAATTGTATACATCATAAATGGTAATCTGTTTCCATGCCGAGGTGTCCGATACTTTATTCCATCCATGAACTTAGCATATAGTGTGCTACATTAGTCATGTTTTTTTGTTAATATCTTTTCATCTGTTTCAGTTATTTATTGTATACATCACAGTATGCAATTGCATATGTCAATTACTCTCGAGATAAATTCAAGTTGGTTCATTTAGAGAACACTCAGTGGTAGGTGTCATCACCTAATATGTATCAATTTTAAGATGCAGCTAATGGCTTTGTAGGTCTCAGTGACCGACACATATCCTCCATTGCATGATTTATGTCAGTGTACTGAAATGTATTATTAAGTTTGTTTGTGTTGTATAGAGTCGTTGTTTGTGGAAGTTCATCTTCTCTCTTCATGTTTCGAAATCTTCTGTCTTGATTCTTCATGTACTTTCATTTTTGGTATTTTTAATTTTGTGTTGTGTAAATACTGTGTAAGAGAGATCTGTTGTATGAAAGCAATGTGTTGTTGTGCCTGTGTCAAGTTGACATGATTGAAGTGTGTTTGATGAATAGCATTAATGTTGTATTTCGGAGACATATTTCTTCATGTGCGGTTCTCTTCTCTCTTGATTCTTCATGTCATTTGTCTGAGAAGTATGTAAAATTAGTGTAATTGGGTTTATAGTTTCATATGTAGAGTGATGTAACATGGTGTTCGGATCTGATGGGGGGGTGGGTTTGTTGTGTAGCATGTATAGTGTTTTGTAGAGACATATTTCTCCATGAGACAAAATCTTCTTTCTTCATTCTTCATGTAGTGTTAATGTAAATGGTTTGATATGTGGAGTGTGAGTGTCGGAAAGGTGTTGTATTACAGTTATCTGTAGAGATGTGTACGAGTATGTATGGAGGATATGTGGTATAGATGGTTCTGCCATTTTTACATCGTACATAGAGTTCTATATGCATCTGGAGATTTAGAGTTGTGATTTATTCTGTCATTGAAATTTGTCTATAATTAACAGCTTTTACATTTGTTTCTGACAACATGGTAACAATGTATTTTTTACACATAGAGAGTTTTCTGTCACACTTGTATACTGTCATAATAGGAATTCAGATGTTTAGGTTTATTAGGTTTTTTTCCCATTTTCATTTGTAACTAATACATGCCAGAATTGTATACATCATAAATGGTAATCCGTTTCAATGCCGAGGTGTCCGATTCTTTAATTCATCCATGAACTTAGCATTTAGTGCACTTCATTAGTGATGTTTTTTTGTTAATATCTTTTCATCTGTTTCAGTTATTTATTGTATACATCACAGTATGCAATTGCATATGTCAATTACTCTCGAGATAAATTCAAGTTGGTTCATTTAGAGAACACTCAGTGGTAGGTGTCATCACCTATATGTATGAATTTCAAGATGCAGCTAATGGCTTTGTAGGTCTCTGTGACCGTCACATATCCTCCATTGCATGTTTTATGTCAGTGTACTGAAATGTATTAGGAAGTTTGTTTGTGTTGTATATAGTCATTGTTTGTGGAAGTTCATCTTCTCTCTTCATGTTTGGAAATCATCTTTCTTGATTCTTCATGTACTTTCATTTTTGGTATTTTTAATATTGTATTGTGTAAATACTGTGTAAGAGAGATCTGTTGTATGAATTCAATGTGTTGTTGTGCCTGTGTCTAGTTGAGATAATTGAAGAGTGTTTGATGAATAATATTAATGTTGTATTTTGGAGACATATTTCTTCATGTGCGGTTCTCTCCTCTCTTGATTCTTCATGTCATTTGTCTGAGAAGTATGTAAAATTAGTGTAATTGGGTTTATAGTTTCATATGTAGAGTGATGTAACATTGTGTTCGGATCTGTTTGTGTGAGTGGGTCCGTTGTATAGCATATATAGTGTTTTGTAGAGACATATTTCTCCATGAGACAAAATCTTCTTTCTTCATTCTTCATGTAGTGTTAATGTAAATGGTTTGATATGTGGAGTGTGAGTGTCAAAAAGGTGTTGTATTACAGTTATCTGTAGAGAAGTATATGAGTATGTATGGAGGATATGTGGTATAGATGGTTCTGCCATTTTTACATCGTACATAGGGTTCTATATGCATCTGGAGATTTAGAGTAGTGATTTATTCTGTCATTGAAATTTCTCGATAATTAACAGCTTGCTCATTTGTTTCTGACAACATGGTAACAATGTATTTTTTACACATAGAGAGTTTTCTGTCACACTTGTATACTGACACAATAGGAATTCAGATGTTTAGGTTTATTAGGTTTTTTTCCGATTTTCATTTGTAACTTATACATGTCAGAATTGTATACATCATAAATGGTAATCCGTTTCAATGCCGAGGTGTCCAATACTTTAATCCATCCATGAACTTAGCATATAGTGCGCTACATTAGTCATGTTTTTTTGGTAATATCTTTTCATCTGTTTCAGTTATTTATTGTATACATCACAGTACACATTGCGTATGTCAATTACTCTCGAGATAAATTCAAGTTGGTTCATTTAGAGAACACTCAGTGGTAGGTGTCATCACCTAATATGTATCAATTTTAAGATGCAGCTAATGGCTTTGTAGGTCTCAGTGACCATCACATATCCTCCATTGCATGTTTTATGTCAGTGTACTGAAATGTATTAGGAAGTTTGTTTGTTTTGTATATAGTCATTGTTTGTGGAAGTTCATCCTCTCTCTTCATGTTTGGAAATCATCTTTCTTGATTCTTCATGTACTTTCATTTTTGGTATTTTTAATTTTGTGTTGTGTAAATACTGTGTGAGAGAGATCTGTTGTATGAATGCAATGTGTTGTTGTGCCTGTGTCAAGTTGACATGATTGAAGTGTGTTTGATGAATAGTATTAATGTTGTATTTTGGAGACATATTTCTTCATGTGCGGTTCTCTTCTCTCTTGATTCTTCATGTCATTTGTCTGAGAAGTATGTAAAATTAGTGTAATTGGGTTTATAGTTTCATATGTAGAGTGATGTAACATTGTGTTCGGATCTGTTTGTGTGAGTGGGTTTGTTGTATAGCATATATAGTGTTTTGTAGAGACATATTTCTCCATGAGACAAAATCTTCTTTCTTCATACTTCATGTAGTGTTAATGTAAATGGTTTGATATGTGGAGTGTGAATGTCAGAAAGGTGTTGTATTACAGTTATCTGTAGAGAATTGTAAGCGTATGTATGGAGGATATGTGGTATAGATGGTTCTGCCATTTTTACATTGTACATAGAGTTCTATATGCATCTGGAGATTTAGAGTTTGATTTACTCTGTCATTGAAATTTGTCGATAATTAACAGCTTGCTCATTTGTTTCTGACAACATGGTAACAATGTATTTTATACACATAGAGAGTTTTCTGTCACACTTGTATACTGACATAATAGGAATTCAGATATTTACGTTTATTAGGTTTTTTTCCAATTTTCATTTGTAACTAATACATGCCAGAATTGTATACATCATAAATGGTAATCTGTTTCAATGCCGAGGTGTCCGATACTTCAATCCATCCATGAACTTAGCATATATTGCGCTACATTAGTCATGTTTTTTTGGTAGTATCTTTTCATCTGTTTCAGTTATTTATTGTATACATCACAGTACGCATTGTATATGTCAATTACACTCGAGATAAATTCAAATTGGATCATTTAGAGAACACTCAGTGGTAGGTGTCATCACCTAATATGTATCAATTTTAAGATGCAGCTATTGGCTTTGGAGGTCTCAGTGACCGTCACATATCCTCCATTGCATGATTTACGTCAGTGTACTGAAATGTATTAGGAAGTTTGTTTGTGTTGTATAGAGTCGTTGTTTGTGGAAGTTCATCTTCTCTCTTCATGTTTGGAAATCTTCTTTCTTGATTCTTCATGTAATTTCATTTTTGGTATTTATAATTTTGTATTGTGTAAATACTGTGTAAGAGAGATCTGTTGTATGAATGCAATGTGTTGTTGTGCCTGTGTCAAGTTGACATGATTGAAGTGTGTTTGATGAATAATATTAATGTTGTATATTGGAGACATATTTATTCATGTGCGGTTCTCTTCTCTCTTGATTCTTCATGTCATTTGCCTGAGAAGAATGTAAAATTGGTGTAATTGGGTTTATAGTTTCATATGTAGAAAGATGTAACATTGTGTTCGGATCTGTTTGTGTGAGTGGGTTTGTTGTGTAGCATGTATAGTGTTTTGTAGAGACATATTTCTCCATGAGACAAAATCTTCTTTCTTCATTCTTCATGTAGTGTTAATGTAAATGGTTTGATATGTGGAGTGTGAGTGCCGAAAAGGTGTTGTATTACAGTTATCTGTAGAGAAGTATATGAGTATGTATGGAGGATATGTGGTATAGATGGTTCTGCCATTTTTACGTCGTATGTAGAGTTCTATATGCATTTGGAGATTTATAGTTGTGATTTATGCTGTCATTGAAATTTGTCGATAATTAACAGCTTGCTCATTTGTTTCTGACAACATGGTAACAATGTATTTTTTACACATAGAGAGTTTTCTGTCACACTTGTATACTGACATAATAGCAATTCAGATGTTTAGGTTTATTAAGTTTATTTCCCATTTTCATTTGTAACTAATACATGCCAGAATTGTATACATCATAAATGGTAATCCGTTTCAATGCCGAGGTGTCCGATACTTTAATCCATCCATGAACTTAGCTTACAGTGCGCTACGTTAGTCATGTTATTTTGGTAATATCTTTTCATCTGTTTCAGTTATTTATTGTATACATCGCAGTACGCAATTGCATATGTCAATTACTCTCGAGTTAAATTCAAGTTGGTTAATTTAGAGAACACTCAGTGGTAGGTGTCATCACCTAATATGTATCAATTTTAAGATGCAGCTAATAGGTTTGTAGGTCTCAGTGACCGTCACATATCCTCTATTGCATGTTTTATGCCAGTGTACTGAAATGTATTAGGAAGTTTGCTTGTGTTGTATATAGTCATTGTTTGTGGAAGTTCATCTTCTCTCTTCATGTTTGGAAATCTTCTTTCTTGATTTTTCATGTACTTTCATTTTTGGTATTTTTAATTTTGTATTGTGTAAATTCTGTGTAAGAGAAATCTTTTGTATGAATTCAATGTGTTGTTGATCCAGTGTCAAGTAGAGATAATTGAAGTGTCTTTGATGAATAATATAAATGTTGTATATTGGAGACATATTTCTTCATGTGCGGTTCTCTTCTCTCTTGATTCTTCATGTCATTTGTCTGATAAGTATGTAAAATTAGTGTAATTGGGTTTATAGTTTCATATGTAGAGTGATGTAACATTGTGTTCGGATCTGTTTGTGTGAGTGGGTTTGTTGTATAGCATATATAGTGTTTTGTAGAGACATATTTCTCCATGAGACAAAATCTTCTTTCTTCATTCTTCATGTAGTGTTAATGTAAATGGTTTGATATGTGGAGTGTGAGTGTCGGAAAGGTGTTTTATTACAGTTATCAGTAGAGATGTGTACGAGTATGTATGGAGGATATGTGGTATAGATGATTCTGCCATTTTTACATCGTACATAGAGTTCTATATGCATCTGGAGATTAATAGCAGTGATTTATTCTGTCATTGAAATTTGTCGATAATTAACAGCTTGCTCATTTGTTTCTGACAACATGGTAACAATGTATTTTTTACACATAGAGAGCTTTCTGTCACACTTGTATACTGTCATAATAGGAATTCAGATGTTTAGGTTTATTAGGTTTTTTCCCCATTTTCATTTGTAACTAATACATGCCAGAATTGTATACATCATAAATGGTAATCTGTTTCAATGCCGAGGTGTCCAATACTTTAATCCATCCATGAACTTAGCATGTAGTGCACTTCATTAGTGATGTTTTTTGGTAATATATTTTCATCTGTTTCAGTTATTTATTGTATACATCACAGTACGCATTGCGTATGTCAATTACTCTCAAGATACACTCAAGTTGGTTCATTTAGAGAACACTCAGTGGTAGGTGTCATCACCTAATATGTATCAATTTTAAGATGCAGCTAATGGCTTTGTAGGTCTCAGTGACCGTCACATATCCTCCATTGCATGTTTTATGTCAGTGTACTGAAATGTATTAGGAAGTTTGTTTGTGTCATATGTAGTCATTGTTTGTGGAAGTTCATCTTCTCTCTTCATGTTTGGAAATCTTCTTTCTTGATTCTTCGTGTAATTTAATTTTTGGTATTTTTAATTTTGTATTGTGTAAATACTGTGTAAGAGAGATCTGTTGTATGAATTCAATGTGTTGTTGTGCCTGTGTCAAGTTGAGATAATTGAAGTGTGTGTGATGAATAATATTAATGTTGTATTTTGGAGACATATTTCTTCATGTGCGGTTCTCTTCTCTCTTGATTCTTCATGTCATTTGTCTGAGAAGTATGTAAAATTAGTGTAATTGGGTTTATAGTTTCATATGTAGAGTGATGTAACATTGTGTTCAGATCTGTTTGTGTGAGTGGGTTTGTTGTGTAGCATGTATAGTGTTTTGTAGAGACATATTTCTCCATGAGACAAAATCTTCTTTCTTCATTCTTCATGTAGTGTTAATGTAAATGGTTTGATATGTGGAGTGTGAGTGTCGAAAAGGTGTTGTATTACAGTTATCTGTAGAGATGTGTACGAGTATGTATGGAGGATATGTGGTATAGATGGTTCTGCCATTTTTACATCGTACATAGAGTTCTATATGCATCTGGAGATTTATAGTTGTGATTTATTCTGTCCTTGAAATTTGTCGATAATTAACAGCTTTTACATTTGTTTCTGACAACAAGGTAACAATGTATTTTTTACACATAGAGAGTTTTCTGTCACACTTGTATACTGTCATAATAGGAATTCTGATGTTTAGGTTTATTAAGTTTTTTCCCCATTTTCATTTGAAACTAATACATGCCAGAATTGTATACATCATAAATGGTAATCCTTTCCAATGCCGAGTGTCCGATACTTTAATCCATCCATGAACTTAGCATGAAGTGCACTTCATTAGTGATGTTTTTTGGTAATATATTTTCATCTGTTTCAGTTATTTATTGTATACATTGCAGTACGCATTGCATATGTCAATTACTCTCGAGATAAACTCAAGTTGGTTCATTTACAGAACACTCAGTGCTAGGTGTCATCACCTAATATGTATCAATTTTAAGATGCAGCTAATGGCTTTGTAGGTCTCAGTGACCGGCACATATCCTCCATTGCATGTTTTATGTCAGTGTACTGAAATGTATTAGGAAGTTTGTTTGTGTTGTATATAGTCATTGTTTGTGGAAGTTCATCTTCTCTCTTCATGTTTGGAAATCTTCTTTCTTGATTCTTCATGTACTTTAATTTTTGGTATTTTTAATTTTGTATTGTGTAAATACTGTGTAAGAGAGATCTGTTGTATGAATGCAATGTGTTGTTGTGCCTGTGTCAAGTTGAGATAATTGAAGTGTGTGTGATGAATAATATTAATGTTGTATTTTGGAGACTTATTTCTTCATGTGCGGTTCTCTTCTCTCTTGATTCTTCATGTCATTTGTCTGAGAAGTATGTAAAATTAGTGTAATTGGGTTTATAGTTTCATATGTAGAGTGATGTAACATTGTGTTCGGATCTGTTTGTGTGAGTGGGTTTGTTGTATAGCATATATAGTGGTTTGTAGAGACATATTTCTCCATGAGACAAAATATTCTTTCTTCATTCTTCATGTAGTGTTAATGTAAATGGTTTGATATGTGGAGTGTGAGTGTCAAAAAGGTGTTGTATTACAGTTATCTGTAGAGAAGTATATGAGTATGTATGGAGGATATGTGGTATAGATGGTTCTGCCATTTTTACATCGTACATAGAGTTCTATTTGCATCTGGAGATTTAGAGTAGTGATTTATTCTGTCATTGAAATTTCTCGATAATTAACAGCTTGCTCATTTGTTTCTGACAACATGGGAACAATGTATTTTTTACACATAGAGAGTTTTCTGTCATACTTGTATACTGACGTAATAGGAATTCAGATGTTTAGGTTTATTAGGTTTTTTTCCCATTTTCATTTGTAACTAATACATGTCAGAATTGTATACATCATAAATGGCAATCCGTTTCAATGCCGAGGTATCCGATACTTTAATCCATCCATGAACTTAGCATATAGTGCGCTACATTAGTCATGTTTTTTTGATAATATCTTTTCATCTGTTTCAGTTGTTTATTGTATACATCACAGTATGCATTGCATATGTCAATTTCTCTCGAGATAAATTCAAGTTGGTTCATTTAGAGAACACTCAGTGGTAGGTGTCATCACCTAATATGTATCAATTTTAAAATGCAGCTAATGGCTTTGTAGGTCTCAGTGACCGTCACATATCCTCCATTGCATGTTTTATGTCAGTGTACTGAAATGTATTAGGAAGTTTGTTTGTGTTGTATAGAGCCATTGTTTGTGGAAGTTCATCTTCTCTCTTCATGTTTGGAAATCATCTTTCTTGATTCTTCATGTACTTTCATTTTTGGTATTTTTAATATTGTATTGTGTAAATACTGTGTAAGAGAGATCTGTTGTATGAATGCAATGTGTTGTTGTGCCTGTGTCAAGTTGAGATAATTGAAGAGTGTTTGATGAATAATATTAATGTTGTATTTTGGAGACATATTTCTTCATGTGCGGTTCTCTCCTCTCTTGATTCTTCATGTCATTTGTCTGAGAAGTATGTAAAATTAGTGTAATTGGGTTTATAGTTTCATATGTAGAGTGATGTAACATTGTGTTCGGATCTGTTTGTGTGAGTGGGTCCGTTGTATAGCATATATAGTGTTTTGTAGAGACATATTTCTCCATGAGACAAAATCTTCTTTCTTCATACTTCATGTAGTTTTAATGTAAATGGTTTGATATATGGAGTGTGAATGTCAGAAAGGTGTTGTATTACAGTTATCTGTAGAGAAGTGTAAGCGTATGTATGGAGGATATGTGGTATAGATGGTTCTGCCATTTTTACATCGTACATAGAGTTCTATATGCATCTGGAGATTTAGAGTTTGATTTATTCTGTCATTGAAATTTGTCGATAATTAACAGCTTGCTCATTTGTTTCTGACAACATGGTAACAATGTATTTTTTACACATAGAGAGTTTTCTGTCACACTTGTATACTGACATAATAGGAATTCAGATATTTACGTTTATTAGGTTTTTTTCACATTTTCATTTGTAACTAATACATGCCAGAATTGTATACATCATAAATGGTAATCTGTTTCAATGCCGAGTGTCCGATACTTCAATCCATCCATGAACGTAGCATATATTGTGCTACATTAGTCATGTTTTTTTGGTAGTATCTTTTCATCTGTTTCAGTTATTTATTGTATACATCACAGTACGCATTGTGTATGTCAATTACACTCGAGATAAATTCAAATTGGTTCATTTAGAGAACACTCAGTGGTAGGTGTCATCACCTAATATGTATCAATTTTATGATGCAGCTATTGGCTTTGGAGGTCTCAGTGACCGTCACATATCCTCCATTGCATGATTTACGTCAGTGTACTGAAATGTATTAGGAAGTTTGTTTGTGTTGTATAGAGTCGTTGTTTGTGGAAGTTCATCTTCTCTCTTCATGTTTGGAAATCTTCTTTCTTGATTCTTCATGTAATTTCATTTTTGGTATTTTTAATTTTGTGTTGTGTAAATACTGTGTAAGAGAGATCTGTTGTATGAATGCAATGTGTTGTTCTGCCTGTGTCAAGTTGTCATGATTGAAGTGTGTTTGATGAATAGTATTAATGTTGTATTTCGGAGACATATTTATTCATGTGCGGTTCTCTTCTCTCTTGATTCTTCATGTCATTTGCCTGAGAAGTATGTAAAATTAGTGTAATTGGGTTTATAGTTTCATATGTAGAGTGATGTAACATTGTGTTCGGATCTGTTTGTGTGAGTGGGTTTGTTGTGTAACATGTATAGTGTTTTGTAGAGACATATTTCTCCATGAGACAAAATCTTCTTTCTTCATTCTTCATGTAGTGTTAATGTAAATGGTTTGATATGTGGAATGTGAGTGCCGAAAAGGTGTTGTATTACAGTTATCTGTAGAGAAGTATATGAGTATGTATGGAGGATATGTGGTATAGATGGTTCTGCCATTTTTATGTCGTATGTAGAGTTCTATATGCATCTGGAGATTTATAGTTGTGATTTATGCTGTCATTGAAATTTGTCGATAATTAACAGCTTGCTCATTTGTTTCTGACAACATGGTAACAATGTATTTTTTACACATAGAGAGTTTTCTGTCACACTTGTATACTGACATAATAGGAATTCAGATGTTTAGGTTTATTAGGTTTTTTTCCCATTTTCATTTGTAACTAATACATGCCAGAATTGTATACATCATAAATGGTAATCCGTTTCAATGCCGAGGTGTCCGATACTTTAATCCATCCATGAACTTAGCTTACAGTGCGCTACGTTAGTCATGTTATTTTGGTAATATCTTTTCATCTGTTTCAGTTATTTATTGTATACATCGCAGTACGCAATTGCATATGTCAATTACTCTTGAGATAAATTCAAGTTGGTTCATTTAGAGAACACTCAGTGGTAGGTGTCATCACCTAATATGTATCAATTTTAAGATGCAGCTAATAGCTTTGTAGGTCTCAGTGACCGTCACATATCCTCCATTGCATGTTTTATGTCAGTGTACTGAAATGTATTAGGAAGTTTGTTTGTGTTGTATATAGTCATTGTTTGTGGAAGTTCATCTTCTCTCTTCATGTTTGGAAATCTTCTTTCTTGATTCTTCATGTACTTTAATTTTTGGTATTTTTAATGTTATATTGTGTAAATACTGTGTAAGAGAGATCTGTTGTATGAATTCAATGTGTTGTTGTGCCTGTGGCAAGTTGAGAAAACTGAAGTGTGTTGTTGTGCCTGTGTGAAGTTGACATGATTAAAGTGTGTTTGATGAATAATATTAATGTTGTATTTTGGAGACATATTTCTTCATGTGCGGTTCTCTTCTCTCTTGATTCTTCATGTCATTTGTCTGAGAAGTATGTAAAATTAGTGTAATTGGGTTTATAGTTTCATATGTAGAGTGATGTAACATTGTGTTCAGATCTGTTTGTGTGAGTGGGTCCGTTTTATAGCATATATATTGTTTTGCAGAGACACATTTCTCCATGAGACAAAATCTTCTTTCTTCATTCTTCATGTAGTGTTAATGTAAATGGTTTGATATGTGGATTGTGTTTGTCGAAAAGGTGTTGTATTACAGTTATCTGTAGAGAAGTATACGAGTATGTATGGAGGATATGTGGTATAGATGGTTCTGCCATTTTTACATCGTACATAGAGTTCTATATGCATCTGGAGATTTGTAGTTTGATTTATTCTGTCATTGAAATGTTTTCGATAATTAACAGCTTGCACATATGTTTCTGACAACATGGTAACAATGTATTTTTTCCACATAGAGAGTTTTCTGTCACACTTGTATACTGACATAATAGGAATTCAGATGTTTACGTTTATTAGGTTTTTTTCCCATTTTCATTTGTAACTAATACATGCCAGAATTGTATACATCATAAATGGTAATATGTTTCAATGCCGAGGTGTTCGATACTTTAATCCATCCATGAACTTAGCTTATAGTGCGCTACATTAGTCATGTTATTTTGGTAATATCTTTTCATCTGTTTCAGTTATTTATTGTATACATCACAGTACGCATTGCATATTTTCAATTACTCTCGAGATAAATTCAAGTTGGTTCATTTAGAGAACACTCAGTGGTAGGGTCATCACCTAATATGTATCAATTTTAAGATGCAGCTAATGGCTTTGTAGGTCTCAGTGACCGTCACATATCCTCCATTGCATGTTTTATGTCAGTGTACTGAAATGTATTAGGAAGTTTGTTTGTGTTGTGTATAGTCATTGTTTGTGGAAGTTCATCTTCTCTCTTCATGTTTGGAAATCTTCTTTCTAGATTCTGCTTGTACTTTCATTTTTGGTATTTTTAATTTTGTATTGTGTAAATTCTGTGTAAGAGAGATCTATTGTGTGAATTCAATGTGTTGTTGTGCCAGTGTCAAGTTGAGATAATTGAAGTATGTTTGATGACTAATATTAATGTTGTATTTTGGAGACATATTTCATCATGTGTGGTTCTCTTTTCTCTTGATTCTTCATGTCATTTGTCTGAGAAGTATGTAAAATTAGTGTAATTGGGTTTATAGTTTCAGAAACTGTTATGCCACTGGACTTTCATGCAGAAAGCAATGGTGACCAAAACACACATTCAAAGGAGGTTACAGCAGAATTAGCCGCCATCCCAGGCTATCCCAATAGCAAAAACGATGAAAACTCAACACTAGTAGAAGTAAGAGTAACATCAACAAAAATAGAGGCAGAAACACCAGCACAACTGCCACCAGTGTCACTAAAAGCAGCAGTACCAGAAACAGCAGACACAGCACCGTCAGCAGCAGCACAATCAACAGAAGCAGTACAGACAACAGGAGCAGCAGCAGTTCCAACATCAGCAGTGGCAGAAAAGTACACAACCTCACATGGAGCAACAAGCAGACGGAAGAGAGTGCCTCCCTCCCATCTGCAAGATTTTTTAGTCACAAGCATGATGAAAAAGAAACCTCCAAGATAAGTAACATTAAATCTCTAACAGTGCTTCACCAAAACATTCAGAGTATAAAAAGCAAAGTGTAACAGCTAGAAGTTGAGTTACAATCCTTAGACAGTCCAGTTATCTGCATCACAGAGCACTGGTGCAAAGTCAATGAAATTCAATACATAAATTTGCCCTCATATGTACTAGCTTGTTCTTATTGCAGAAACTCAATGAAAGGTGGAGGATCATGTATTTTTGTTAAGAGTGGTATTTCATTTAAAGTCAGGAATGATATTATCCTACTAAGTGTAGACGAGCATTTTGAAGTGTCAGCAGTAGAGATACCAGCTGTAGATATGCCCCAAAAACTAATTGTACTATGTGTATACCGTTCTCCCAGTGGTGATTTAGAAACATTCTTTTCAAAACTTATGCAAAGCCTAGAACAAGTGTCATCCCTGAAAAGTAATATACTCTTGTGTGGTGACTTAAACATTAACACAGCTAAGGCAGATGAAACCAGTAACACTTTTCTGAATATTCTGAATAGTTTTGGCATGTCCTCTTTAGTTAATTGTGCAACAAGAATAACCAAACACTCAACATCTACCACTGACCATGTAGCTACAGATATAGGTGGGGAAAACTGTGTCATAACTGTCAAAAATCTTGGACTGTCAGATCATTTATGCCAAATCATAAAAGTAAAAGCCTCTGTAGAAAAACCAGTAAACCTCCACATGTTTAAAAGAGTCTACTCAGACGCAGCAATACAAAAATTTTGCTTACAATTAAGACATGAAAGATGGGAAGAAGTATATTCAGAAAATAATGTGAATCAGAAATTCTCCAAATTCATGTCGGAGTTTAAGATAATATTCGAAGAAGCCTTCCCCAAAGCACTAAGTTCTACTGGAACATCCACCAAAAATAAGTGGATTACCACAGGAATTAGAAAATCTGCCCAAACTTTTAAATACCTAAACTCTATAAAAAACAACAACAGTGATCCAGATTTTCTTCATTACTACAGAAACTACAAAAAAATCTATAGGAAGGTGCTCAATGTTGCAAAAAAAAGGCCAATGATAGACTAATAAATCTAGCTAAAAATAAAAGTAAAGCTACATGGACTATAGTGAAACAAGAGACAGGAACAGCAACACAAAGGCAAATAAACACCCAAATCAGGAACAAAGAAAACCTAACAAGTACCCCAAAAGAACTAGCAAACTTTGTTAATTCTTACTTTAGTAGTATAGCTACAAAGTTACAGGAAAATTTTTCAAAATCTCATAATCCACGAACACGGGAATATACATCAAATTCAATGGTATTGCTACCCACTACTGAGGAAGAAGTATGTAATGTGGTAAGGAAATTAAAGAGCAAAAATTCAGCAGGTTTAGATGAAATTCCAATGTCTGTGCTGAAAAAATGCATAAATAGTATCAAAGCCCCCCTAACCAATATCATAAATGAATCTTTCAAAGCCGGTTGTTTCCCTGATTATCTGAAACATGCAAAAATTTTACCTCTACACAAAAAAGATGATGTAGAAAACATTGAGAACTACAGGCCAATTGCCCTACTGTCATCATTTTCCAAAATAATAGAGTCCATAATGAAGAACAGACTTATGAGCTATCTAAACAAATACAACCTTCTTTCAAATGACCAATTTGGTTTCAGACCAGGCAGAGATACAGAAATGGCAATAGCACATTTCACTAAAGTGCTTTTAGAAGCACTGGATGAAGGCAACTATGTATCTGGCATATTCCTTGACCTGTCAAAGGCCTTTGATACAGTTGACCACCAGAATCTATTACTTAAGTTAGAAGCACTAGGAGTAAGAGGGGTAATCAACAAATGGTTCCATTCATACCTAAAAAATAGAGTACAGTGGGTAGAGATCTCGCATGTCTCCAGTAGATCAAAGTTCATAGAAAAACACCTGTCAGATCCACAACATATTAATATTGGGGTCCCTCAGGGAAGTGTGCTGGGTCCGGTGTTGTTCTTGATTTATATAAATGACTTTCCACAATATATCCGACATGGAGAGAAGATATTGTTTGCCGATGACAGCAATATTATAATCACCAGTGAGACATCAGCACAAATGTTGGAAAATTGTAATGAATCACTGAAAGATGTCTACAAATGGTCTACAGAGAATAAAGTGACCTTAAATATTAAGAAAACAAATAGCATACGCTTTAGAATAAACAGAAAAAACAGTCCCCTAAAGTTAAAGCTACATAACACCTCTGTAGACGAAGTGCCCACCACAAAATTCCTAGGGTTGCATATTGACAGCCAGCTTAGGTGGAGTGAACATGTTAAAAAACTCACAAAAAAGATATCTACAACGTGTTACGCACTTAGAGTTCTCTCCTCAGTATGCAGCGATGAATGTCTAAGAACTGTATATTTTAGCTATGTACATTCAGTCATAAGCTATGGGATAATTTTCTGGGGAAATAATGTACTCAACTTACAAACAGTTTTTAAAGTGCAGAAGAGAGCAGTGAGAATTATAACTAAAAGCAGTAAGTGGGCTCACTGCAGAGAACTATTCAAAATACTTGGTATTCTAACTGTTCCCTGTTTATTTATGTTCCACACTATAGTATATATAAAGAAAAATATAGTGAATTATAGTACAAACAGCATTTTACACAGCTATAGCACAAGAACAAGCCACTGCCTTCATCTAGATAGGAGAAACAAGCATAAGACCCAAAAAAGTTTCTTGTATCAGGGTGTAAAATTGTATAACAAGCTGCCACAGGAAATCAAAGAAATTAACAGCATGTACTGTTTCAGAAAAACTCTTAAACTGTATTTTCAGGAACACTGTTTTTACACAGTAAGTGAATATTTAAATGTTTGAATGTAATTTAAGTGACATAATGACATTTTATTGTATATTCTGTAAATGTATAACAAGCTGCACAGGACATCAAAGAAATTAACAACATGTACTGTTACAGAAAACCCTTAAACTATATTTTCAGGAACACTGTTTCTAAACAATAAGTGAATATTTAATTGTTTGAATGTAATTTAAGTGATAAATGTCATTGTATTTGTATACTCTGTAAATGCATATAAAAGTGTCAATGTATCTGCAAAAATCACTGTATCCAAACTGACAACATCCATACATTGCAAAATGTCTACGGATGGCTAATCAAATAAATAAATAAATAAATAAATAAATAAATATGTAGAGTGATGTAACATTGTGTTCGGATCTGTTTGTGTGAGTGGGTTTGTTGTGTAGCATATATAGTGTTTTGTAGAGACACATTTCTCCATGAGACAAAATCTTCCTTCTTCATTCTTCATGTAGTGTTAATGTAAATGGTTTGATATGTGGAGTGTGAGTGTCGGAAAGGTGTTGTATTACAGTTATCTGTAGAGAAGAGTACGATTATGTATGGAGGATATGTGGTATAGATGGTTCTGCCATTTTTACATCGTACATAGAGTTCTATATGCATCTGGAGATTTAGAGTTTGATTTATTCTGCCATTGAAATTTGTCGATAATTAACAGCTTTTACATTAGTTTCTGACAACATGGTAACAATGTATTTTTTCCACATAGAGAGTTTTCTGTCACACTTGTATACTGACATAATAGGAATTCAGATGTTTACGTTTATTAGGTTTTTTTCCCATTTTCATTTGTAACTAATACATGCCAGAATTGTATACATCATAAATGGTAATCCGTTTCAATGCCGAGGTGTCCGATACTTTAATCCATCCATGAACTTAGCATACAGTGCACTACATTAGTGATGTTTTTTGGTAATATCTTTTCATCTGTTTCAGTTATTTACTGTATTCATCGCAGTACGCATTGCATATGTCAATTACTCTCGAGATAAGTTCAAGTTGGTTCATTTAGAGAACACTCAGTGGTAGGTGTCATCACCTAATATGTATCAATTTTAAGATGCAGCTATTGGCTTTGTAGGTCTCAGTGACCGTCACATATCCTCCATTGCATGTTTTATGTCAGTGTACTGAAATGTATTAGGAAGTTTGTTTGTGTTGTATATAGTCATTGTTTGTGGAAGTTCATCTTCTCTCTTCATGTTTCGAAATCTTCTTTCTTGATTCTTCATGTACTTTAATTTTTGGTATTTTTAATTTTGTATTGTGTAAATACTGTGTAAGAGAGATATGTTGTATGAATGCAATGTGTTGTTGTGCCTGTGTCAAGTTGAGATAATTGAAGTGTGTTTGATGAATAATATTAATGTTGTATTATGGAGACATATTTCTTCATGTGTGGTTCTCTTCTCTCTTGATTCTTCATGTCATTTGTCTGATAAGTATGTAAAATTAGTGTAATTGGGTTTATAGTTTCATATGAAGAGTGATGTAACATTGTGTTTGGATCTGTTTGTGTGAGTGGGTCCGTTTTATAGCATATATAGTGTTTAGCAGAGACACATTTCTCCATGAGACAAAATCTTCTTTCTTCATTCTTCATGTAGTGTTAATATAAATGGTTTGATATGTGGATTGTGTGTGTCGAAAAGGTGTTGTATTACAGTTATCGGTAGAGATGTGTACGAGTATGTATGGAGGATATGTGGTATAGATGGTTCTGCCATTTTTACATCGTACATAGAGTTCGATATGCATCTGAAGATTTAGAGTAGTGATTTATTGTCATTGAAATTTGTCAATAATTAACAGCTTTTACATTTGTTTCTGACAACATGGTAACAATGTATTTTTTACACATAGAGAGTTTTCTGTCACACTTGTATACTGACATAATAGGAATTCAGATGTTTACGTTTATTAGGTTTTTTTTCCCATTTTCATTTGTAACTAATACATGCCAGAATTGTATACATCATAAATGGTAATCCGTTTCAATGCCGAGGTGTCCGGTTCTTTAATCCATCCATGAACTTAGCTTATAGTGCGCTACATTAGTCATGTTATTTTGGTAATATCTTTTCATCTGTTTCAGTTATTTATTGTATACATCACAGTACGCATTGCATATTTTCAATTACTCTCGAGATAAATTCAAGTTGGTTCATTTAGAGAACACTCAGTGGTAGGGTCATCACCTAATATGTATCAATTTTAAGATGCAGCTAATGGCTTTGTAGGTCTCAGTGACCGTCACATATCCTCCATTGCATGTTTTATGTCAGTGTACTGAAATGTATTAGGAAGTTTGTTTGTGTTGTATGTAGTCATTGTTTGTGGAAGTACATCTTCTCTCTTCATGTTTGGAAATCTTCTTTCTTGATTCTGCTTGTCCTTTCATTTTTGGTATTTTTAATTTTGCATTGTGTAAATTCTGTGTAAGAGAGATCTATTGTATGAATTCAATGTGTTGTTGTGCCAGTGTCAAGTTGAGATAATTGAAGTGTGTTTGATGAATAATATTAATGTTGTATTTTGGAGACATATTTCATCATGTGCGGTTCTCTTTTCTCTTGATTCTTCATGTCATTTTTCTGAGAAGTATGTAAAATTAGTGTAATTGGGTTTATAGTTTCATATGTAGAGTGATGTAACATAGTGTTCGGATCTGTTTGTGTGAGTGGGTTTGTTGTGTAGCATATATAGTGTTTTGTAGAGACACATTTCTCCATGAGACAAAATCTTCCTTCTTCATTCTTCATGTAGTGTTAATGTAAATGGTTTGATATGTGGAGTGTGAGTGTCGGAAAGGTGTTGTATTACAGTTATCTGTAGAGAAGTGTACGAGTATGTATGGAGGATATGTGGTATAGATGGTTCTGACATTTTTACATCGTACATAGAGTTCTATATGCATCTGGAGATTTAGAGTTGTGATTTATTCTGCCATTGAAATTTGTCGATAATTAACAGCTTTTACATTTGTTTCTGACAACATGGTAACAATGTATTTTTTACACATAGAGAGTTTTCTGTCACACTTGTATACTGTCATAAGAGGAATTCAGATGTTTACGTTTATTAGGTTTTTTTCCCATTTTCATTTGTAACTAATACATCCTAGAATTGTATACATCATAAATGGTAATCCGTTTCAATGCCGAGGTGTCCGATATTTTAATCCACTAAATGAACTTAGCATATAGTGCGCTACATTCGTCATGTTTTTTTGTTAATATCTTTTCATCTGTTTCAGTTATTTATTGTATACATCACAGTATGCAATTGCATATGTCAATTACTCTCGAGATAAATTCAAGTTGGTTCATTTGGAGAACACTCAGTGGTAGGTGTCATCACCTATATGTATGAATTTCAAGATGCAGCTAATGGCTTTGTAGGTCTCAGTGACCGTCACATATCCTCCATTGCATGTTTTATGTCAGTGTACTGAAATGTATTAGGAAGTTTGTTTGTGTTGTATATAGTCATTGTTTGTGGAAGTTCATCTTCTCTCTTCATGTTTGGAAATCTTCTTTCTTGATCCTTCATGTAATTTCATTTTAGGTATTTTTAATTTTGTATTGTGTAAATTCTGTGTAAGAGAGATCTGTTGTATGAATTCAATGTGTTGTTGTGCCTGTGTCAAGTTGAGATAATTGAAGTGTGTTTGATGAATAATATTAATGTTGTATTTTGGAGACATATTTCTTCATGTGCGGTTCTCTTCTCTCTTGATTCTTCATGTCATTTGTCTGATAAGTATGTAAAATGAGTGTAATTGGGTTTATAGTTTCATATGTAGAGTGATGTAACATTGTGTTCGGATCTGTTTGTGTGAGTGGGTTTGTTGTGTAGCATGTATAGTGTTTTGTAGAGACATACACTCCTGGAAATGGAAAAAAGAACACATTGACACCGGTGTGTCAGACCCACCATACTTGCTCCGGACACTGCGAGAGGGCTGTACAAGCAATGATCACACGCACGACACAGCGGACACACCAGGAACCGCGGTGTTGGCCGTCGAATGGCGCTAGCTGCGCAGCATTTGTGCACCGCCGCCGTCAGTGTCAGCCAGTTTGCCGTGGCATACGGAGCTCCATCGCAGTCTTTAACACTGGTAGCATGCCGCGACAGCGTGGACGTGAACCGTATGTGCAGTTGACGGACTTTGAGCGAGGGCGTATAGTGGGCATGCGGGAGGCCGGGTGGACGTACCGCCGAATTGCTCAACACGTGGGGCGTGAGGTCTCCACAGTACATCGATGTTGTCGCCAGTGGTCGGCGGAATGTGCACTTGCCAGTCGACCTGGGACCGGACCGCAGCGACGCACGGATGCACGCCAATACCGTAGGATCCTACGCAGTGCCGTAGGGGACCGCACCGCCACTTCCCAGCAAATTAGGGACTCTGTTGCTCCTGGGGTATCGGCGAGGACCATTCGCAACCGTCTCCATGAAGCTGGGCTACGGTCCCGCACACCGTTAGGCCGTCTTCCGCTCACGCCCCAACATCGTGCAGCCCGCCTCCAGTGGTGTCGCGACAGGCGTGAATGGAGGGACGAATGGAGACGTGTCGTCTTCAGCGATGAGAGTCGCTTCTGCCTTGGTGCCATTGATGGTCGTATGCGTGTTTGGCGCCGTGCAGGTGAGCGCCACAATCAGGACTGCATACGACCGAGGCACACAGGGCCAACACCCGGCATCATGGTGTGGGGAGCGATCTCCTACACTGGCCGTACACCACTGGTGATCGTCGAGGGGACACTGAATAGTGCACGGTACATCCAAACCGTCATCGAACCCATCGTTCTACCAATCCTAGACCGGCAAGGGAACTTCCTGTTCCAACAGGACAATGCACGTCCGCATGTATCCCGTGCCACCCAACGTGCTCTAGAAGGTGTAAGTCAACTACCCTGGCCAGCAAGATCTCCGGATCTGTCCCCCATTGAGCATCTTTGGGACTGGATGAAGCGTCGTCTCACGCGGTCTGCACGTCCAGCACGAACGCTGGTCCAACTGAGGCGCCAGGTGGAAATGGCATGGCAAGCCGTTCCACAGGACTACATCCAGCATCTCTACGATCGTCTCCATGGGAGAATAGCAGCCTGCATTGCTGCGAAAGGTGGATATACACTGTACTAGTGCTGACATTGTGCATGCTCTGTTGCCTGTGTCTATGTGCCTGTGGTTCTGTCGGTGTGATCATGTGATGTATCTGACCCCAGGAATGTGTCAATAAAGTTTCCCCTTCCTGGGACAATGAATTCACGGTGTTCTTATTTCAATTTCCAGGAGTGTATTTCTCCATGAGACAAAATCTTCTTCCTTCATTCTTCATGTAGTGTTAATGTAAATGGTTTGATATGTGGAGTGTGAGTGTCGGAAAGGTGTTGTATTACAGTTATCTGTAGAGATGTGTACGAGTATGTATGGAGGATATGTGGTATAGATGGTTCTGCCATTTTTACATCGTACATAGAGTTCTATATGCATCTGGAGATTTAGAGTTGTAATTTATTCTGTACTTGAAATTTGTCGATAATTAACAGCTTTTACATTTGTTTCTGACAACAAGGTAACAATGTATTTTTTACACATAGAGAGTTTTCTGTCACACTTGTATACTGACATAATAGGAATTCAGATGTTTAGGTTTGTTAGGTTTTTTTCCCTTTTTCATTTGTAACTCATACATGCCAGAATTGTATACATCATAAATGGTAATCCGTATCAATGCCGAGGTGTCCGATACTTTAATCCATCCATGAACTTAGCATATAGTGCTCTACATTAGTCATGTTTTTTTGGTAATATCTTTTCATTTGTTTCAGTTATGTATTGTATACATCACAGTACGAATTGCATATGTCAAATACTCTCGAGATAAATTCAAGTTGGTTCATTTAGAGAACACTCAGTGGTAGGTGTCATCACCTAATATGTATCAATTTTAAGATGCAGCTAATGGCTTTGTAGGTCTCAGTGACCGTCACATATCCTCCATTGCATGTTTTATGTCAGTGTACTGAAATGTATTAGGAAGTTTGTTTGTGTTGTATATAGTCATTGTTTGTGGAAGTTCATCTTCTCTCTTCATGATTGGAAATCTTCTTTCTTGATTCTGCATGTACTTTCATTTTTGGTATTTTTAATTTTGTATTGTGTAAATACTGTGTAAGAGAGATCTGTTGTATGAATTCAATGTGTTGTTGTGCCTGTGTCAAGTTGAGATAATTGAAGTGTGTTTGATGAATAATATTAATTTTGTATTTTGGAGACATATTTCTTCATGTGCGGTTCTCTTCTCTCTTGATTCTTCATGTGATTTGTCTGAGAAGTATGTAAAATGATTGTAATTGGGATTATAGTTTCATATGTAGAATGATGTAACATTGTGTTCGGATCTGTTTGTGAGAGTGGGTTTGTTGTATAGCATATATAATGTTTTGTAGAGACATATTTCTCCATGAGACAAAATATTCTTTCTTCATTCTTCATGTAGTGTTAATGTAAATGGTTTGATATGTGGAGTGTGAGTGTCGAAAAGGTGTTGTATTATAGTTATCTGTAGAGAAGTATATGAGTATGTATGGAGGATATGTGGTATAGATGGTTCTGCCATTTTTACATCGTACATAGAGTTCTATATGCATCTGGAGATTTTGTGTTGTGATTTATACTGTCATTGAAATTTGTCGATAATTAACAGCTTTTACATTTGTTTCTGACAACATGGTAACAATGTATTTTTTACACATAGAGAGTTTCTGTCACACTTGTATACTGACATAATAGGAATTCAGATGTTTACGTTTATTAGGTTTTTCTCCCATTTTCATTTGTAACTAATACATGCCAGAATTGTATATATCATAAATGGTAATCCGTTTCAATTCCGAGGTGTTCGATACTTTAATCCATCCATGAACTTTGCATATAGTGTACTACATTAGTGATGTTTTTTTGGTAATATCTTTTCATCTGTTTCAGTTATTTACTGTATTCATCGCAGTATGCATTGCATATGTCAATTACTTTCGAGATAAGTTATAGTTGGTTCTTTTAGAGAACACATAGTGGTAGGAGTCATCACCTAATATGTATCAATTTTAAGATGCAGCTAATGGCTTTGTAGGTCTCAGTGACCGTCACATATACTCCATTGCATGTTTTATGTCAGTGTACTGAAATGTATTAGGAAGTTTGTTTGTGTTGTATATATTCATTGTTTGTGGAAGTTCATCTTCTCTCTTCATGTTTGGAAATCTTCTTTCTTGATCCTTCATGTACTTTCATTTTTGGTATTTTTAATTTTGTATTGTGTAAATACTGTGTAAGAGAGATCTGTTGTATGAATTCAATGTGTTGTTGTGCCTGTGTCAAGTTGAGATAATTGAAGTGTGTTTGATGAATAATATTAATGTTGTATTTTGGAGACATATTTCTTCATGTGTGGTTCTCTTCCCTCTTGGTTCTTCATGTCATTTGTCTGAGAAGTATGTAAAATTAGTGTAGTTGGGTTTATAGTTTCATATGTAGAGTGATGTAACATTGTGTTCGGATCTGTTTGTGTGAGTGGGTTTGTTGTGTAGCATGTACGGTGTTTTGTAGAGACATATTTCTCCATGAGACAAATTCTTCCTTCTTCATTCTTCATGTAGTGTTAATGTAAATGGTTTGATATGTGGAGTGTGAGTGTCGAAAAGGTGTTGTTATTACAGTTATCTGTGGAGAAGTATATGAGTATGTATGGGGAATATGTGGTATAGATGGTTCTGCCATTTTTACATCGTACACAGAGTTCTATATGCATCTGGAGATTTGTAGTTTGATTTATTCTGTCATTGAAATGTTTTCGATAATTAACAGCTTGCACATATGTTTCTGACAACATGGTAACAATGTATTTTTTCCACATAGAGAGTTTTCTGTCACACTTGTATACTGACATAATAGGAATTCAGATGTTTACGTTTATTAGGTTTTTTTCCCATTTTCATTTGTAACTAATACATGCCAGAATTGTATACGTCATAAATGGTAATATGTTTCAATGCCGAGGTGTTCGATACTTTAATCCATCCATGAACTTAGCATATAGTGCGCTACATTAGTCATGTTTTTTTGGTAATATCTTTTCATCTGTTTCAGTTATTTATTGTATACATCACAGTACGCAATTGCATATGTCAATTACTCTCGAGATAAATTCAAGTTGGTTTATTTAGAGAACACTCAGTGGTAGGTGTCATCACTTAATATGTATCAATTTAAAGATGCAGCTAATGGCTTTGTAGGTCTCAGTGACCGTCACATATCCTCCATTGCATGTTTTATGTCAGTGTACTGAAATGTATTAGGAAGTTTGTTTGTGTTGTATATAGTCATTGTTTGTGGAAGTTCATCTTCTCTCTTCATGTTTGGAAATCTTCTTTCTTGATTCTGCATGTACTTTCATTTTTGGTATTTTTAATTTTCTATTGTGTAAATACTGTGTAAGAGAGATCTGTTATATGAATGCAATGTGTTGTTGTGCCTGTGTCAAGTTGAGATAATTGAAGTGTGTTTCATGAATAATATTAATGTTGTATTTTGGAGACATATTTCTTCATGTGCGGTTCCCGTCTCTCTTGATTCTTCATGTCATTTGTCTGAGAAGTATGTAAAATTAGTGTAATTGGGTTTATAGTTTCATATGTAGAGTGATGTAACATTGTGTTCGGATCTGTTTGTGTGAGTGGGTTTGTTGTATAGCATATATAGTGTTTTGTAGAGACATATTTCTCCACGAGACAAAATCTTCTTTCTTCATTCTTCATGTAGTGTTAATGTAATTGGTTTGATATGTGGAGTGTGAGTGTCGGAAAGGTGTTGTATTACAGTTATCTGTAGAGAAGTATATGAGTATGTATGGAGGATATGTGGTATAGATGGTTCTGCCATTTTTACATCGTACATAGAGTTCTATAGGCATCTGGAGATTTAGAGTTGTGATTTATTCTGTCATTGAAATTTGTCGATAATTAACAGCTTGCTCATTTATTTCTGAGTACATGGTAACAATGTATTTTTTACACATAGAGAGTTTTCTGTCACACTTGTATACTGACATAATAGGAATTCAGATGTTTAGGTTTATTAGGTTTTTTTTCCAATTTTCATTTGAAACTAATACATGCCAGAATTGTATACGTCATAAATGGTAATCTGTTTCAATGCCGAGGTGTCCGATACTTTAATCCATCCATGAACTTAGCATATAGTGCGCTACATTAGTCATGTTTTTTTGCTAATATCTTTTCATCTGTTTCAGTTATTTATTGTATACATCACAGTACGCAGTGCATATGTCAATTATTCTCGAGATAAATTCAAGTTGGTTCATTTAAAGAACACTCAGTGGTAGGGTCATCACCTAATATGTATCAATTTTAAGATGCAGCTAATGGCTTTGTAGGTCTCAGTGACCGTCACATATCCTCCATTGCATGTTTTATGTCAGTGTACTGAAATGTATTAGGAAGTTTGTTTGTGTTGTATAGAGTCATCGTTTGTGGAAGTTCATCTTCTCTCTTCATGTTTGGAAAATCTTCTTTCTTGATTCTTCATGTACTTTCATTTTTGGTATTTTTAATTTTGTATTGTGTAAATACTGTGTAAGGGAGTTCTGTTGCATGAATGCATTGTGTTGCTGTGCCTGTGTCAAGTAGAGATAATTGAAGTGTCTTTGATGAATAGTATTAATGTTGTATTTCCGAGACATATTTCTTCATGTGCGGTTCTCTTCTCTCTTGATTCTTCATGTGATTTGTCTGAGAAGTATGTAAAATGAGTGTAATTGGGATTATAGTTTCATATGTAGAATGATGTAACATTGTGTTCGGATCTGTTTGTGAGAGTGGGTTTGTTGTATAGCATATATAATGTTTTGTAGAGACATATTTCTCCATGAGACAAAATATTCTTTCTTCATTCTTCATGTAGTGTTAATGTAAATGGTTTGATATGTGGATTGTGTGTGTCGAAAAGGTGTTGTATTACAGTTATCTGTAGAGAAGTATACGAGTATGTATGGAGGATATGTGGTATAGATGGTTCTGCCATTTTTACATCGTACATAGACTTCTATATGCATCTGGTGATTTAGAGCTCGATTTATTCTGTCATTGAAATATGTCGATAATTAACAGCTTGGACATTTGTTTCTGGAAACATACTAACAATGTATTTTTTACACATAGGGAGTTTTCTGTCACACTTGTATACTGACATAATAGGATTTCAGATGTTTAGGTTTATTAGATTTTTTTCCCATTTTCATTTGTAACTAATACATGCCAGAATTGTATACATCATACATGGTAATCCGTTTCAATGCCGAGGTGTCCGATACTTTAATCCATCCATGAACTTAGCATATAGTGCACTACGTTAGTGATGTTTTTTGGTAATATCTTTTCATCTGTTTCAGTTATTTATTGTATACATCAGAGTACGCATTGCATATTTTCAATTACTCTCGAGATACATTCAAGTTGGTTCATTTAGAGAACACTCAGTGGTATGGTCATCACCAAATATGTATCAATTTTAAGATGCAGCTAATGGCTTTGTAGGTCTCAGTGACCGACACATATCCTCCATTGCGTGTTTTATGTCAGTGTACTGAAATGTATTAGGAAGTTTGTTTGTGTTGTATATAGTCATTGTTTGTGGAAGTTCATCTTCTCTCTTCATGTTTGGAAATCATCTTTCTTGATTCTTCATGTACTTTCATTTTTGGTATTTTTAATTTTGTATTGTGTAAATACTGTGTAAGAGAGATCTGTTGTATGAATTCAATGTGTTGTTGTGCCTGTCTCAAGTTGAGATAATTGAAGTGAGTTTGATGAATAATATTAATGTCGTATTTTGGAGACATATTTCTTCATGTGCGGTTCTTCTCTCTCTTGATTCTTTATGTCATTTTTCTGAGAAGTATGTAAAATTAGTGCAATTGGGTTTATAGTTTCATATGTAGAGTGATGTAACATTGTGTTTGGATCTGGTTGTGTGAGTGGGTTTGTTGTGTAGCATGTATAGTGTTTTTTAGAGACGTTTTTCTCCATGAAACAAAATCTTCTTTCTTCATTCTTCATGTAGTGTTAATGCAAATGGTTTGATATGTGGAGTGTGAGTGTCAAAAAGGTGTTGTATTATAGTTATCTGTAGAGAAGTATACGAGTATGTATGGAGGATATGTAGTATAGATGTTTCTGCCATTTTTACATCATACATAGAGTTCTATATGCATCTGGAGCTTTAGAGATGTGATTTATACTGTCATTCGAATTTGTCGATAATTAACAGCCTTTACATTTTTACAGTACGCATTGCATATGTCAGTTAATCTCGAGATAAATTCAAGTTGGTTCATTTAGAGATCACTTAGTGGTAGGTGTCATCACCTAATATGTATCAATTTTAAGATGCAGCTAATGGCTTTGTTGGTCTCAGTGACCGTCACATATCCTCCATTGCATGTTTTATGTCAGTGTACTGAAATGTATTAGGAAGTTTGTATGTGTTGTACGTAGTCATTGTTTGTGGAAGTTCATCTTCTCTCTTCATGTTTGGAAATCTTCTTTCTTGCATCTTCATGTAATTTCATTTTTGGTATTTTTAATTTTGTATTGTGTAAATACAGTGTAAGAGAGATCTGTTGTATGAATTCAATGTGTTGTTGTGCCTGTGTGAAGTTGAGATAATTGAAGTGTGTTTGATGAATAGTATTAATGTTGTATTTTGGAGACATATTTCTTCATGTGCGGTTCTCTTCTCTCTTGATTCTTCATGTCATTTGTCGTTTGTGGAAGTTCATCTTCTCTCTTCATGTTTGGAAAATCTTCTTTCTTGATTCTTCATGTAATTTCATTTTTGCTATTTTTATTTTTGTATTGTGTAAATACTGTGTAAGAGAGTTCTGTTGTATGAATGCATTGTGTTGTTGTGCCTGTGTCCTGTTGAGATAATTGAAGTGTGTTTGATGAATAGTATTAATGTTGTATTTCGGAGACATATTTCTTCATGTGCGGTTCTCTTCTCTCTTGATTCTTCATGTCATTTGTCTGAGAAGTATGTAAAATGAGTGTAATTGGGTTTATAGTTTCATATGTAGAGTGATGTAACGTTGTGTTCTGATCTGTTTGTGTGAGTGGGTTTGTTGTATGGCATATATAGTGGATTGTAGATACGTATTTCTTCATGAGGCAAAATCTCCTTTCTACATTCTTCATGTAGTGTTAATGTTGGTGGTTTGATATGTAGAGTGTGAGTGTTGAAAATGTGTTATATTGCAGTTATCTGTAGAGAAATATACAAGTATTTATGATGGATATATGGTGTAAATGGTTCTGCCATTTTTACATCGTACATAGAGTTCTATATGTATCTGGAGATTTCGAGTTGGATTTTTTCTGTCATTGAACTTACTCAATAATTAACAGCTTTCACGTTTGTTTCTGGAAACATGGTAACTATGTATTTTTTACACATAGAGAGTTTTCTGTCACGCTTGTATACTGACATAATAGGAATTCAGATGCTTTGGTTTATTAGGTTTTTTTCCCATTTCCATTTGTATACTAATATATGCCAGAATTGTATTCATCATAAATGTTAACCCGTCTCAATACCGAGGTGTTTGATACCTTAATCCATCCATGAACTTAGCATATTTTGAACTACATTAGTCATGTTTTATTATTAATATGTTTTCATCTGGTTCAGTTATTTATTTCATTAATCGCAGTATGGAATTGCCTATGACAGTTACTCTCTAGATAAATTCATGTTCGCTCATTGTGAGAACACTCAGTGGTAGGTGTCCTCACCTAATATGTATCAATTTTACGATGCAGCTTACAGCCTTGTAGGTCTCAGTGACCGTCACATATCCTCCATTGCATGATTTGTGTCAGTGTACTGAAGTGTGTTTGGAAGCTTGTTTGTGTTGTATAGAGTCATTGTTTGTGGAAGTTCATCTTCTCTTTTCATGTTTGGAAATCTTCTTACTTGATTCTTCGTGTAATTTTGTTTTTGATGTTTTTGTTTTGTATTGTGTAAATACTGTTTAAGAGAGATCTGTTGGATGAATGCATTCCGTTGTTGTGTCTGTGTCCAGTTGAGATATTGGAAATGTGTTTGATGATTAGTATTAATGTTGTATTTCGGAGGCATATTTCTTCATGTGTGGTTCTCTTCTCTCTTGACTCTTCATATCATTTGACTGTGTATGTGTAAAATGACTGTCATTTAATTTATGGTTTCTTATGTAGAGTGATTCTCAAGTTGTGTTCCTATCTATTTGTGTGAGCTGATTTTTTGTATAGAGTATATATTGTTTTGTAGAGACATATTGCTTGATGTGACAAAATCTTTTTCCTGCATTCTTCATGTGTTGTTAATGTAAGTGGTTTAACATGTGCACTGTCATTGCTGAAAATATGTTGTATTGCAGTTTTCTGTAGAGTAATATACGAATGTCTCAATGGGATAAATGTGCCAACAGTTTTGGTGACTAATTTTGATTATGTGTACTGTGTAAATCTGAATTTTTTAGTTAGTAAAGTTATTAGCCTTACTTTATGCTAGTGAGCTGGTTTCATTTGAATGCCCAATATATTATTGTAAGTGGATTAATAGTAATTCTAGAGTAGAGGAATACTACGGTCTCTCCAATTAAGGTATTAAGTACTTCAGAAATAAAATTGTAGCACCATTGACTAAAATACTCAACAAAATTGAAAATGATGGTTATTATCCAGAATGTTTAACAATATCTGTAGTTAAACCAGTACGTAAGTAAGGAGATATAGCATCACCAGGTATCTGTTGATCAATATCACTTATACCCATAATATGAAAATTAATAGAATTCTGAATGGATAAGCAGATGAATCAGTATTTTGAACATAATGAAATACTCTCTTTCTCACAGTGTAATTTCAGATCTAGGCTTGGTACGGTCTAAACAGTTGAGAGTATCCTAGCAAAAACATGCAATTGTTCTGAAAATATAGATAACTGTGCAACATTGTTGGACCTCAGGAAAGCTTTTGATATGGTCGCCCACAATATTATCATTAAAAAAACTCTACCACTAAGGAGTAGGAGAGAATGCTCTATGCCTAATGCAGTCATACTTGGATAACAGAAAAAGGTTAGTTAAGGTAAATAATCTGATGTCAGAATGTCTCCCAGTTGTAAAGGGGTACCTCAAGGATCTGTCCTTCGACCTTTCCTTTTTATTATTTATATATATGATTCACCTGCAGTTGTATCTTGTATGTAGTGCTATATGCTGATGACACAACACTCACCACATGTGATACCTATCTTGAAAATGTGCAACACAGCATGGCAGTGGCAATGGAGAGGGGCATTACTTGGTCTGAGGCAAATGTACTGCAGAAGAATGATAGTAAAACTGAAGCTGTTGTATTCAACCTGAATGCTCCCATTCATGGTAACAAAACAGTAAAATTATTAGGATTTCATATAGATCAAAAGCTCAGCTGGGATACTCACAGAGGAACGATATGTGGCAAAATGGCACGTGCCATATATCTGCTGTATCAGCTGAGGAGCAGTGTCAGTAAAGAACTTCTGTTGTGTGTGTATTTTGTATTCTTCCATTCGCACCTGAGATATGGAATACATTTATGGGGCAATTGTGTAGGCTCAAAATTAGGGTTTAAGTGGCAAAAGAAAGTCATACTATGCATATCAGAATTTAGCCCTTGTAAATCATGTCGAGATAAATGACAGTGTCTGGCCTGTATATTTACAACTTCCTTGTCTTCATTAAAGAGAATCTGAGAATCTGACTTGACTTAACGAGAACAGTTCATGATCATAACATAAGAAGAGGACATACCGTTAATATGCCATATGCTAGGCTTGCAAAGAGACACAACAGCTACACATCTTGGTCCTGTCTACTTCAACAAATTACCTGAAAATTTCTACACAGTGCCAGTACTTAAATTTAAAACTAGTCTTTCAAGGTGGATCAAAAGTAAAGTAATTTACTCTGCTCAAGAGTTCCTAGAGTATGTGACAAATGACCCACTTTGCTTATGAGAATGAACTATAAATTAACTGCAAACTATACTTATGCCACACTGTGCAACTATTTTATTACTGTTTCATGTGCTTATTGTTAATTATCTGTTGGATTATTTATTTGTCATTTACTGAACTATGTAGTTCATTTATCTTGTAATTGAGCAATTAGGACACTTCTTGTAGTTATTTACATTTGCACAAATACACTCCTGGAAATGGAAAAAAGAACACAATGACACCGGTGTGTCAGACCCACCATACTTGCTCCGGACACTGCGAGAGGGCTGTACAAGCAATGATCACACGCACGGCACAGCGGACACACCAGGAACTGCGGTGTTGGCCGTCGAATGGCGCTAGCTGCGCAGCATTTGTGCACCGCCGCCGTCAGTGTCAGCCAGTTTGCCGTGGCATACGGAGCTCCATCGCAGTCTTTAACACTGGTAGCATGCCGCGACAGCGTGGACGTGAACCGTATGTGCAGTTGACGGACTTTGAGCGAGGGCGTATAGTGGGCATGCGGGAGGCCGGGTGAACGTACCGCTGAATTGCTCAAGACGTGGGGCGTGAGGCCTCCACAGTACATCGATGTTGTCGCCAGTGGTCGGCGGAAGGTGCACGTGCCCGTCGACCTGGGACCGGACCGCAGCGACGCACGGATGCACGCCAAGACCGTAGGATCCTACGCAGTGCCGTAGGGGACCGCACCGCCACTTCCCAGCAAATTAGGGACACTGTTGCTCCTGGGGTATCGGCGAGGACCATTCGCAACCGTCTCCATGAAGCTGGGCTACGGTCCCGCACACCGTTAGGCCGTCTTCCGCTCACGCCCCAACATCGTGCAGCCCGCCTCCAGTGGTGTCGCGACAGGCGTGAATGGAGGGACGAATGGAGACGTGTCGTATTCAGCGATGAGAGTCGCTTCTGCCTTGGTGCCAATGATGGTCGTATGCGTGTTTGGCGCCGTGCAGGTGAGCGCCACAATCAGGACTGCATACGACCGAGGCACACAGGGCCAACACCCGGCATCATGGTGTGGGGAGCGATCTCCTACACTGGCCGTACACCACTGGTGATCGTCGAGGGGACACTGAATAGTGCACAGTACATCCAAACCGTCATCGAACCCATCGTTCTACCATTCCTAGACCGGCAAGGGAACTTGCTGTTGCAACAGGACAATGCACGTCCGCATGTATCCCGTGTCACCCAACGTGCTCTAGAAGGTGTAAGTCAACTACCCTGGCCAGCAAGATCTCTGGATCTGTCCCCCATTGACCATGTTTGGGACTGGATGAAGCGTCGTCTCACGCGGTCTGCACGTCCAGCACGAACGCTGGTCCAACTGAGGCGCCAGGTGGAAATGGCATGGCAAGCCGTTCCACAGGACTACATCCAGCATCTCTACGATTGTCTCCATGGGAGAATAGCAGCCTGCATTGCTGTGAAAGGTGGATATACACTGTACTAGTGCTGACATTGTGCATGCTCTGTTGCCTGTGTCTATGTGCCTGTGGTTCTGTCAGTGTGATCATGTGATGTATCTGACCCCAGGAATGTGTCAATAAAGTTTCCCCTTCCTGGGACAATGAATTCACGGTGTTCTTATTTCAATTTCCAGGAGTGTATGTATTGCATCTGCCCTGGATTATTATATTGTAGTTAATAACATTTGTCATGTCGATGATTATTATTGTTGTTATTATTATGTATACACTGACGACACCAATTGCATGTAAATATGCTCAATGGTGGAATAAATCATTTCTATTTGTAGTTCACTAGCTTTGAATCTTTCAGCTGTGTTATATCGTAAGTATGTACAAGAAATAAACATTGCCCAAGAATGCTTCCCCAGGGGGACTTCATAGTTGAGTCATATATTCCAGTTTTATTATTAGGATCTTACCTTCATTTTTATAATGTATGTTTGCACATTGTCTTCTGTCATGGAGATACAAACTTAAAAAATTTGCTGCCACTACTATTACGTGATAAGTTTCTAATGTGGATAAAATTATTCCATGATCACTGAATCAAAGGCCCTATCCAGATGTAGAAAAGCTCCAATTACTTTGTTTCCTTATTTTCATTATTTCACATTCTGTTACATCCATTAGGACGAAATTGAATTACTTGTTTTGGATGAAATTATTTGTGCTGTTGATTCATCAATTTTCTTTGTATGCCTTACTAAAATCCTCTTTCATAATGATTTACTAATATTACTGGATTCATTTATCTGTTCAGTGTATTACTGTGAATTTAGAATGTTCAGAGATATCTCAAGTTTCCTACATTTTATAAATAAGCTTTCCACCTCATGGACATTTTTTGTGAAAACGTATAATTGAAACATAGTCTCTGTGTCTAAATAAGATATAAGTCATGAAACACTACTTGTCCAGCAAAATTTCTCTGTTTGTACATAAAAGCTCAAACATTACTTTTGTAATTCATTTGCCTGAACCAGAGGGCTGATCAGTAAAACTTATATGATATTGCAAATGTTATACTTAATCTCTTAAAATAACTTCACAACCACAACTTGTCATAGAGTAAAAAAACAGCAATGACAGTTCTGCATATGGGGAAATGTGATTTTATCATTTGCACATGTGGCTGCAAAATCCATTTGAACAAAACATTTAATTTTTGATGAATGGGCAATATATAATATTCTGTGATGTTGTCATTTTGGTCTTCAGACCAAAGACTGATTTAATGCACCTATGTACCTATCCCCAGTAGTCTGTCCTGTGCACACATCTGCATGGATACTCCTGCTACAGACCACCCTCCCTCCACCCCCTCCCTCCCTGAATTTTCTGCAATTAGCACATTGACAATCCCTTGATGCATCAAGATGTTCCGTATCAGTATATCTCTTTCTTTACTCTGGTTGTGCCATAAATTTCTTTTTACCTCAATTTGATTCAGTACATTCTCATTAGTTGCATGACCTACCCTTCTAATCTTTAGCTTTCTCCTGTAGGTTTACGTTTTAAAAGCTGTTATTTTCTTCTTGTCTGAACTGCTTATTATTAGAGTTTCTCTTCTACACAAGGCTGCACTCCAGACAAATATGCTCAGAAAAGATTTCCTAAGATTTAAATTTATACGATATTGTGGTGCTTGTGTTGTTATGAAGAACAATATAAAGTTCCTTCGGATATGTAGTTATGTCTCAAGGAAAACTTACAGCAGCAACTTCAGCTGTTATGAAATACATGAAATTTATTTGATATTGCAAATATGAACAACCACATGCATGAATGCATGTGTGTCCAAAGGACCATTGCATCATTCTTCTTAACAACACATTCATTGCAATATCGTATTTCTCCGCTGATATCATTCAGTGACTTTCAATTAAAATATCCTCCCCTGTACAGGTATTGCCACTACATAATATGTGTGTGAGTACAGCTTTCAGCACAAGATTGATGACATATGGAAGCTTGGATCTGGGTATGAGTCCTGCACAGGAAGCCAAAGTGGTTAAGATTACCACTTACATAATGCAGAAAATCCTTGCTTGGGTTACGGTCCACAACAGATTTCATTGTCGAGATTCCTTATACAGCTGATGGTTGTTCGTAATCACATACGTGAGTACATTTCATGTATTTAAATTTTTATTCTACATTAAAAAATGCATGTTTTCTTCAGACATCCTATGTTGCTTTTGCTGTTCTGCGTTTTATATCCTCTGATTGGCCATTGTCATTTATTTGTTGCTGAAGTAACACACTTTACTTCTACTTTTAGTTTTAATTCCTTTCCTAGCTCCCTCAGCAGCACCTGATTTAATTCTAACACATTTAAGTGCCCTTATTTTACTGTTGTTCATGTGGATCTTGTAACATCTTTTCAATTCACGCTATTCAACTGTTCATCAAAGTCATTTTTCCTCTGACAGAATTAGAGTTCCGTCTGCAAATGTCTGGATTTTAAATTCTTTAGCCTCAACTTAATTTCACTTTACAGATTTTTCTTTGGTTTCCTTTACTGCTTGCTTATTGTATATGCCCAATATTAAAATAAAGCACTGAAGAAGATGGACCACACGAAACAGCAACCAAGCTCTATAACAAACTACCTTGTGACATTAAAACGAGAAAAGATACTTCAGGAGTGGACTGAACAGATGCATGACAACTACTGTCTGCTATGATGAAAATTATCTGTGTATATGTAAACTTGTTTGCAATTTTATTTTTGTACTTACTGTCATTTTTAATATACATGATTAACTTTGGCTGCTTTTAATGTCAATAGTAAGTTCCAGAAATGTGACCTGTCCAGTACTATAATGTACTTGATGTACAAAAAGATTAAAAGGACCAATAAACTATTTAACTTTGGCTGATAACTGACATTTTCATTTTCTCTAAGACGAGGCCATGTGGTTGTAATTTTGTTTTCAGAGATTGGATTACGTCATTTTAGCCTATCACAATTATGTCCTTTCATACTTTGAGATATTTTCTGTACTATAATTGTAACTGGGGTGTAGCTGTCTTCTACATGACATATAGTTCATATTTTTCTTATTTGAGATTTAGCATAAATGGCCTCTTGTTCAATCTGCCAAGAGTTCCTCAATTAGAAATCATCAAAGGTATACCACCTTAAGAAACACCTCATCCCTACCTTCCTGATACTCTAAGGGTCAAGTAATATCAGAATTAAGGTACATCAACATCAAAGGGACAAATCACTAAACCTTATGATTAACATTCCACATTTAGTTAATAATTTTCTACTATTGCAGGAATCTCCTTTGAGCAGCAATATTTCTGCACAATTTAAAGGCTGAAAGAAAGTGAACACTTCCTAAAAGTAATTACAGGAATCTGACCCTGGGTAAGTTGAGCTCAACTGTCAATATTAGCTGAGTATAAGCTTGATAATTCACCTCTTCCACATTGTCATTGTAGGCTGTGTTTGTTGTGACTTCAGTTAGGAAAAATTGAGGTGTGTAGTGTGAGAGGGAGCTATGCCAAAAAAATGAAAAACTGGGCTTTGGCTCTTTTCAATATTTGCTGCCACCTTGCATCTATCCTTTGAACTAGAACCACGTGACATAGCTGCTGCACTTTCTGCAGCAGTTGTCCTAAATCCTAGAATGCATCCTTATGATCATTTTGAATGAGAGGAAGGGCTGTGTTACATAACGATGTCTACTATGTGAGTTGCAGGTGTAGCAACATAGAACTGTTACAGATTGGTTTATCACTTATATGGGAATAACATATTGTCCCAAAATATAATTGTTGCCCCTATATCCATCTTCATTTTCAATTTGAAACGTAATTTGCATTTCGTCTCTTCATTGTAGTGAACATGTTATGTCATTCTTCTTGTTGCACTCCTAGTAACAATGTTTTACAATAGTGAGAGAAATATGTATCACTGAGTATCAGAAAATGTTGGAAAGGTGGTAAAAATTCAATCATAATCTGCATAAATGAATGGCAGCAGATGTGAAGGGAAAAGAAGCAGTGGACATGAATATGTGAGTGATAAAACCGGTAAGTAAGTAACAGTAAAGCAATAAGGATCTGGATGCGACTGAAAAAAACAAATCAGATGTATCTAACTTCAGCTGGAGCAGCTATTTAATGTTAGATGAAGTTTCTGAAACCTCATTATTTTGTGAGTTTTACAAGCTGCAGGACTAAAATATTTAGAATACAAATCTCAGAGGTCTTGCTGAGCATAAGGGCTACTGTTGGAGCTATGCTAAAAAACATGATGTAGGAGTGTTCAGAAGAAAGCCGTCATTTGCTTACAAGGGAACATTGGTGACTGTAACATAACACAGAGTATGTTTTAGAAGCATTTTGAGCAATTTTTGCATCATCACAGAAAAAGGCGTCAACAGCTAGAGGGGACAGGAAAGTGTTTAATGTTCATGAAGATTAATTAGGGATGAAAATACTGATGAAATTAAAACATCATATCTACGCATGCCATGTATAGATAAGATGTAGAAAACGTACCAGGTTGGATACTATTCGAGGCTATATTTCAAAGTTGCAGAAATACAGATTCCATTATTCATGGAAAGACAATACAGGTTTGGTGTACGTTTCTGTGTCATCAGGCTTCTGACTGGTTTAATATGGCCCACCATGAATTCTTCTCCTTTACCAACCTCTTCATCTCAGAGTATCATTTGCTACCTACATCCTCAGTTATTTGCTGGATGTCCCACTCTCTGTTTTCTTGTAGAGTTTGTACTCTCTACAGCTCCCTCTAGTACCATGGAAGTTATTTCCTGCTGGTTTCATGACATTCTATCATCCTGTACCTCCTTCTTGTCAGGGTGTTCCATATATTCCTTTCCTCATCAATTTTATGGAGAACCCCCTCATTCCTTACCTTAATAGTCCACTTCAGTGTACATTGTAAATGTGAAATGCACCATTTCTATGGTGGAGAATTCCTACAAACATGAGTTTTATGTGTAAAATGGGGAGCATATAATAAAGTTTTCAGTGCAAAATTTTTATAAGCTTCATGTTACCACATACAGACACATGTAAATCTTATGATGAGTACAGTGCTACTCCAAACAATGATATTCCTTTGGATGCCAGGCTACATCATCTTTGATCTGACAAAGCATACGCGATGTTGAGGTAAAACACAAAGGCTTGTTCTAGTAATGATTTCCAATAATCACTGCTGAGACCTAAAATTCAAAGATAGGCATTGTGCTACATAAAGGCAGGTAGTGTGTATGCAACTTGGCTTCTACATATGCAACTCCATTTCAGGTATTATGTGCTTGTGGCCAGATGATATTGCCTCATGCAGTTCATCAGAAAATGCATCATGTATCATAAAAGTGCAGAGTGATCCCTCAAATATTCATTATAAAAGAAAGCTGATTTTTTTCAGATCTTGCCCTGGACAAAAAACCAAAATGCAATACCGTGTTTGGCGTGTACTCTTATTTTCAAAGGACTCTATGAC